>NC_068453.1:10097257-10222257 GCF_023373465.1 Oncorhynchus keta
TATGTTTCCCATGCCAATAAAGCCCCTTGAATTGAGAGGGACAGATAGAGAGACGTTTATAGTGCCACCACTGCATGCAACTGCACAGTACATACACTCACTCCCCTACGGACCGTGAAGCTAAACCCTTTCATTTGACTCTGTACGCCAGCATTTTGGATTTTGGACAGTACAAAAAGTCACTTTTTACGTATTTGTTTTACAGTTTATAAATGAAAGCACTTTGTGTGTCGAGTCCCTCCATTTTGAAGGTGTCATAAGTATGTGATAAAATACACTTAGTGTATTACATTTTGTCAAACGTGTTGTATTTGGTGCCATATTTCTAGCACGCGGTGACGACATCAAGCTTGTGACTCTACAAACTGATTGGTGGCATTTGCAGTTTGTTTTGGGTGTTTGGCTTGGTTGGTGTTTCGGATTATGTTGTGCCCAGTAGAAGTGAATGGTAAATCATGTATTGTGTAATTTTGGAATCACTTGTAAATAAGAGTTTCTGAACACGTCTACCATTATTACAGATAATACTGAATGAATTGTGAATAATGATGCGTGAGAAAGTTACAGATGCATAATTATCATAACCCCAAGAAAATCCTAATCTCCCTGTTATTGGTCATGGTGAGCGGTTAGCATGTTTTGGGGGCGTGATCTTTGTGCATCTTTCACACTCGTCATGATTCATTTGTGATTGTCCGTAATCACTGTAGCATCCGCATTAGGCTAATGTTGAAGGGTTCGGAAACATATTCCATTGTTTATTTACAATGAAATTGACTCCAAAAATGACACAACATAATCTGAAACACAACAAAGAAAACTGCAAATGCATCCAACGAATTTGTAGAGTCCCAAGCTTGATGTAGTCATTAACCATGTTTCCATCCACAGTTTATATGTGAGTAAAGTCATACCGTGTAAAAAAAGAATCACGACAGCTGTGATGGAAACAGGACGTTTCGGTGAAGTGTTATATACCAAGGATACAAAACATGACATAGACTGACCAGGTGAATCCAGGTGAAAGCCATGATCCCTTATTGATGTCACGTGGAACGCAATGTTAGGGAAGGTGTTCCTAATGTCTGGTGTACTCGGTGTAAATGCCGACAGATAATTTGTTCGTTAGACATGGTGGGATTTTTGTTGTGTCTGTAGAATGTATTATGTGACAAAAGGGCAGTGGAAACAAATGTATGTGCAAGTATTGATATAATAACCATCATATTGAAGTGAACTTGGAGTCACGCGATGATGTGGTGTGTGGTCCTCCCCACTACGACTCGGGCAAACCATGCAGTTTATTAGGCTAGATGAAATAAATGATAGTGTCTTCGGAAAGTATTCAAGCTCCTTACTTATTCCACATTTTGTTGTGTTACAGCCTGAATTCAAAATGTATTACATCACATTTTTTCTCTCACCCATCTACACCCAATACTTTGTCCTGACAAAGTTAAAATGTTTTTACAAATTTTTTTGCAAATGTATTGAAAATGAAAGGCATAAATAACGCATTTACATAAGTATTCACACCCCTGAGTCACCTTTGGCGGAGATTAGAGCCGAGAGTCTTTCTGGATACGTCTCTGAGAGCTTTGCACACCAAGATTGTCAAGTTGTTTGTTGATCATTGCTAGACAGCTATTTTCAAGTCTTGCCCTAGATTTTCAAGCTGATTTTAAGTCAAAACTGTAACTAGGCCTCTCAGGAACATTCAATGTCATCTTGGTAAGCAACTCCAGTGTACACTGAGTGTGCACCCCCCTTTTCCCCTCAGAATAGCCTCAATTTGTTGGGGCATGGACTCTACACGTGTCGAAAGCATTCCACAGGGATGCTGGCCCATGTTGACTCCAATGCTTCCCACAGTTGTGTCAAGTTGGCTGGATGTCCTTTGGGTCGTGAACAATGTTGAGCATGAAAAACCCTGCAGCCTTGCAGTTCTTGACGCACTCATACCTTTACGCCTGGCACCTACTACCATACCCCGTTTTAAGACACTTCAATCTTTTGTCTTGCCCATGAACCATCAGAATGGCACACATACAGTACACAATCCATTTTTCAATTACTGTCTCAAGGCTTGATCCTTCTTTAACATGTCTCCTCCACTTGATCTAAACTGATTTGAAGTGGATTTAATAACAAGTGACATCAATAAGGGATCATAGCTTGGACCTGGATTCACCTGATCAGTCTACAGTATGTCATGGAAAGAGCAGTTCCTGATGTTTTGTCACTCAGTGTATATTTGGCCTTGTGTTTTAGGTTATTGTCCTGCCGAAAGGTGAATTTGTCTCCAAGTGTCTGTTGGAAAGCAGACAAAACAAGGTTTCCCTCTAGGATTTTGCTTGTGATTCTGTTTATTTTTGTTCTAAAAAAACTCCCTAGTCCTTGCAGATGAAAGCATGCCCATAACATGATGCAGCTTCAGTAGCACCATGCTTGAAAATATGAAGAGTGGTACTCAGTGACGTCTTGGTTTAACGCTTTGTATTCAGGACATAAAATGTATTTCTTTGCCACATTTGTTTGTTTTACTTCAGTGCCTTATTGCAAAAAGATTGAACGTTTTGAAATATTTGGATTCTTTTAGGTTAGTATTGTGGATCAACTACAATGTTGCTCCTCAGTTTTCTCCTATCACAGCCATTAATCTCTGTAACTGTTTTAAAGTCACCATTGACCTCATGGTGAAATCCCTGAGTGGTTTCCTTCCTCTCTGGCAACTGGGTTTGGAAGGACACGTGTATCTTTGTAGTGACTGGGTGTATTGATACACCATCCAAAGTGTAATTATTCACCATGCTCAAAGGGATATTCAAGGTCTGCTTTTTTTTTTCAGGTGCCCTTTGCTTGGAAAACCTAACCTCCATGGTCTTTGTGCTTGAATCTGTGTTTAAAATTCACTGCTCGACTGAGATGTACAGAGATGTAGTGATTCAAAAATCATGTTGCACCCAGAGTGAGTCCATGCAATTTATGTGACTTGTTAATAAGCACATTCTTTACTCCTGAACTTATTTAAGCTTTTCATTAAAAAAAAATAATATAAAAACATAATTCCATAATTTGGAGATTATGGGGTATTGTGTGTAGGCCAGTGACAATCTCAATTTAATCAATTTCAAATTCAAGCTGTAACACAACAAATTGTGGTAAAAGAGCCGTCACTACAGACCCTGGTTTGAATCCCGGCTGTCTCACAACCGGCCGTGATTGGGAGTCCCATAGGGCGGTGCACAATTGGCCCAGCGTCGTCTGGGTTTGGCCGGGGTAGGCCGTCATTGTAAATAAGAATTTGTTCTTAATTAACTGACTTGCCTAGTTAAATAAAGGTTAAATAAATAAATACAAATATATATAACAATAATCTCATCATGTAAACTAGCCTACCCACGCAGCCTAACTGCACTGTATCGGCGAGCTGTTGGCTAAAGAGTGCTTGCCAAGACCAGATCAGGCACATTTGCTATTAAACACAACAGTTTTTGTGACAAAACTATTAGTAGAGTAGAAAATGTGATGGAAACGTATTGAACTTTAGATTTTGATTCAGTACATGAAAAGTTAAGCGAATAAAGGAAATGCTGTGTGTACTTCATCATCACACACGTATTTTTTTTAATCCGCAACAAGTCCATTTGGTGAAAACACACTGGTGGGAATATGCACATATTTTCTTCGTGCACATTTTTGAACATTCGCATGAAAGTCTGTCGCCTATTGTGTGCTACAAATATGGGACCAAATACTAAACTTTTGACAACATTTTATGACACAATACTTACGACACCTACAAATGGGCAGACTAGATACATTCTGTACTGTCGCCTCACATTAAACATTTGATCTCGAACCCAAAATGCTGGAGTATAGAGCCAAATGAAACGTTTTAGCTTCACTGGCCAAATAAATGTCAAAGGAGTGCAGGAGAAGCAGAGACGACGAAATAAACAACTGCCCAGCACTGGGCGCGAACTTGTCATTCTCAGAGCTGAAGCACGGTGCTCAGACCAGTGTGTGTGGCAGGGGTTGAGGTCAGCCCCCTCCTGTACTCCCTGTTCACCCATGACTACGTGGCCACTCACGTCTCCAACTCAATCATCAAGTTAGCTGACGACACTACACTGGTAGGGCTGATTACCAACAATGACGAAACCGCCTGCGGGGAGGAGTTTAGGGCCCTGGTGGAGTGGTGCCAGGAAATTAACCTCTCCCTTAACGTCATCAAAACGAAGGAGCTGATCGTGGAATACAGGAGACAGTAGAGAGAGCATGCGTCCATCCACATCGAAACATGAAAAGGTCCCTTCACACATACAGTGTGGTGAAGAGGGCGCAACAGCGACTCTTCAACCTAAAAAAAAAATCCGCTTGGCCACTAAGACCCTCACACACTTCTACGGATGCACCATTGAGAGCATCCTATTGGGCTGCCTCACCGCCACCGGTACGGTAATTGCACCGTCCGCAACCACAGGGCTCTCCAGAGGGTGGTGCACTCAGCTGAACGTCAGCCACGGCCCGGTCACCCCGCTAACATCCAGAAGGCGGCGACGGTACAGGTGCACACACACAACACGCATACGCATACGCACACACAGGCAAGAATGCATGTCAGTGTCATCATTTTCCATTTGCTATCAGTTTCCCAACCTTGCAATCACTTTCTGAGTTGAACTTTGATTAAGTGTTTGTAGGTAGCGCCTCAGGCCCTGTCTCTCACAGATACAACACAGAAACCGTGGCGGTATGTTTTTGTGGATTTCAGCAGCTCAGCGGGTTCAGATTGTTTGGATTTCATGGTGCAATTTAATTTATTTCCTCCCATTGCTTGTTTCAACATGAATTTCCCTAAAAAGTGTCCTTAACTTCCCTTGCATTCACATTGTGGAAATGAGCTGAAATGAGCCTCATCTACACTCTCATCTAATTCCTCTATTCTTAAAGTCAAGTACAGATCAGATCGGAATGACAAAACAAATCAGTATTTAAAAGACATTTAATCTCATTCATCAGCTGTATTAAAAAAAATCTGTAGGAACGGAATTGGGGCCGCAGATTAGAGTTAAAAATGTGCCCATGTTTGACGGCACGCCACTCTCGAACTACGCAGAAATACTGAGCTTCCCACTTAATAGATCTGTATTCATTTTCAAATGAGTTGATTAGCCAGCACAATGTCATTGGATTCAGGGGCCCATTACACATTTATGATAGTAAATTACTGTACATTTACAATCCAAAATGAAATTTCATGAGGAGGGGATATTGAAAAAAAGGAAGCTGTGCTCATCTCAGTAACCATGCCTCCATAGTCCTTGTTCCCTATCTCTCTCCTTCTTGGCAAACACATTACATCAGCGCCCCCTGTGGTTAAATTAGGAATTAACAGTGGTGGGGGCATGGTACGCTCATGTTTGCTTGATGTGAGTTTTGTTCACTGCTATTAAACCACATCAACAATGTTGAGGTTGATATTTCATTCCACTTTCTGAAAGTTTTCAGGTCAATATTTATTTTCTATGTGCTGTTGTGAAAGTGAGCGGAGGCAGATGTATATAGCTGGGAGAAGATAGTCATGCATGCACACGCACATACTATCTCTGTTGTACAGCATATCCGCTATAGCTTCAAACTTTCTATAGATCCTTATGACAACGCCTCTCTGGTCCTGTCACAGGCCAGCGCCACACAGCCACAGCTGTGTCCCCACGTCCACATCAATATTTGATTTCTGCAAATTTGTGATGACACACATTAGTACAATTAGGGCCAACTTTTGGTTGTAATCCAATCTTTAAAGAGAGATGAACCGGCCTGCCTGCCTGCTCTACACTCCTGCCTGTTCATTCCACAGTCTCTAAATAATTCATCATCCAATCAATGACTTTCTCTTTGTTTTGGACCCCAGTGTCTGAGATGAAACGCACGGCTGCCAAAGCTGCTTTACTTCATCTGAGGGGTTGAAAACATGATCTACCGAGATTACAAACTCACCCCCAAAAAACAACTAGCAAGCACTTCAGCATCCCCCTGCCGGGATCCCTCAGCCGCATTGTTAGGAATAACACACACACACACACACGTGCTTGCACGCACACACACACACACACACACACACACACACACACACACACACACACACACACACACACACACACACACACACACACACACACACACACACACACACACACACACACACACACACACACACACACACACACACACACACACACACACACACACACACACACACACACACACACATCTCTCTCATCAGAGTGCCGGGATGTTGAAGCCTTTCTGCCTTTTTAATTCAGGAACAAGACGGCAATACCTCGGCTGGTTATGTTAGCAGCCAACCTTAACAAGGAGTGTTAATTCTTCCATTAGGAGAGCTAGAAACGGAGCAGAGCAGGCAGTGTCCCATGGTAGACGGTGGTGAGGGAACCTCAGGGAGGAGATGAGACAAAGACTAAAATATACAGGAGTTCTCTTGGTTATCATTGTTCACATCCTTTTACTGGCAGCTGTGTGATACATGATATAATGCCGGTACTGTATGTGATGCTACAGTATCTCTCTGATCTCTCCTGTGGAACTACTTGATAGAACCAAGAGCGATTTTGTTTTATCTTATCACACAAGACCCATGTGCTGGACATCAATAACATCGTCCAATCTTTCACAGCAGGGATTCTCTATCCCAGGTTTAGCCTGATTGCCAGTGATTTCCCTGACTTTTGGTTTGAAATCTGCCAGCTTTCCAGTGATGGGGGGGATTTTATAAGGAGCTCTGTTGTCATCTTGTGTATCGACAGCATCAGGTCCTCTTCTTGACGTTGTAACTGTTTCTCTTTAAATGGCATCATGCCACTGCAGGCTGTTCTTGAAGCATTGCCTGGCCTACTGTATGATCTCGCATCTGTAACACTGCGTCTTGGTGAGCTCGTCTAAAGGGCCTGTCTCAGTCTTTAAGCCTGCATGGAGTCCGCCTTAATAAGGGGAAATGTCTTGGACAAGTGATTTGACGATATTTCAGCGCCAACCGTTTGGAGCTCTCGGCGGGTGATGCCGGTGTCTTCCTCCCCCCTTTATGATGTCAAACAACGCAGGCTCGCGTTGAGCGATAGCTTCAAATGCGGGAAAAGGGTAAGACCTTATTCGGTGTGAGAGGCTCCTCCACGAGCTACATCAGAGGATCTGACATCCATTATGGCAAGGAAAGACGAGTGTTTGAAAAGGGAATTTGAGGACGCGCCCAAGTGTCATGAATTACGACAGAACGTTTCCTCTCTCGTTTTTTGGTTTTAATAAGGCGGTTGAAACCAAGTAGGCATGAACTCCAGCAGGAGGGGAATATTATTGAACATTCTACCCAGTGTGGTTAGTCTCCTGCGCCTCTATCAGGGGAAACGGAGTCAGACTTCATGGTATAACGTAATAAGACTTAGAAAGAGATTTACATTTGAGCAAAGTTGGTTCATAACTTCACAGCGGAGAAGCCAAACTTTTAGCCGCCGGAGCTTTGACAGCCAATTGCTCTGAACCTGGTCCGTTGACGTGACGGTACTGATCTAGTGTGAAATCTGCCCTGACACCACAACACTACATCCACCGCATTCACCTCGGAGCAGAAATAGTCGTGATGAAATCGAGCGTTGGGCCTCCGCACCCAGTCATCGGACGTCTAGAGAGGCTGATAAATAGCCGTTGGAGAGGAAGACACATTAGCTGTAAATGGCACGGGCACTGTAAAAAGAAAAACAGCTTTATTTATCAGCCTGGCAGGCGGACACATTGCAGAGAATGACGCTCCACTAGGAGTAAATAACACACACTGGCAATATATATATTTTTTTATTGGGAAGGAAGAAGGGTGGGGGGACACACGAGTGTGTCAGGCGGAGAGCTGAAGGATCACTCTGTGTCTGGTAATCGTGCCCCGTAGGGCTGCAGTGCCAAGCGTATACACTGAGCGAATGAGCGCTTGTTTGTCACACAGACAGAGATGCATACACACACCCACCCACCCACACACCCCGAGTGCATTGTGTGTAATTTCAGATCCACTTCTGGAAATGAATTGGCCTCACACCAGAGGGAGCGGGACTGAGTATATTGTACTCCCAGAGAGGCATCTGTTGTTACTCTTGTTGTTGGCTTTTAAAAGATGCCTGAGAGACACGTCTTTTTTTTTTAAATATAAAATTACAGCGTGTGTTCCCGTCAAGTTTCATGTTTGATAGAAATAACAATTCAAGGTTTAATTGAAGAAAATATTTTGTTCATATATGTAAGTGCAATATAAACTGGAGCAAAATGTCTCAGTCCGTTTTATTAGAATGTCATTAACCTAGTTATAACGAACCTCCTTGAATAATTAACCACATGTTATTATGAAATGAAGCAAATAATTGAAGCAGCAGAGGCTTAATTTATAATTTGACAATTTCCTACCTTTTCCCCTTCCTTGTATTTATTACGGTCTTTGGGTGAGAATTCTATATATTTTTTTAAACATTAACGACCTTAATGAATGGAGAAAGCCTGGTGAAAAGGAAAGGCAGAGTTATCTTAAATAATGGTCTCTGTAGTCAGTCCTCTTTGACAGGCTGGGCCTCCCCTAGAGACCCTCAGTCTGCATGTCTGTGAAGCAGTTAGGCCCTTCTCACAGAGAGCTGAGAGGACACTGGGGAATCCTATGGAGATTGTGCTTCACTCTGCTCTGTTAGAAAATACCCCCACCGCCAGTCCGCCACAGTATACGTTACATAGTGGCTAAACAAGGTGATGAATGTCATTTCAGTTGAAGGGTTTTATAAAACCACCGAGAGCAGAGGAGCTCATCTGGACTGAGGGGCGAGACTGCATTGAAAAGATAGCTGGCGGTGCTCAATGTCAGAGGAGATTTGAATCTGGTTGGTACCCGAAGAACCTGGCCATGCCTTCTCAGACGTAGAGACAAGTGCAGATAAACAGGCTTTGCTTTTTAGCGTCAAACCTATTATCTCCTTGAGGATGGAAAATGAGACATTCTATTTTCCCTGTTGAGAGACCCTTTTTTTTTATTTTTATTTTTTACAGTTCAGTTGGTATCAGATTGAGTCGGATGTTTGATTGGTGAATAATAATTCTACGTATGTAACCCAGCCAGGCTTTCTGATCACTGAAAAGACACTGGTGTCTGGTCTCACTGTCTCAGGCTGGTCTTTTGCTTTACCCATCTGCTTGTATTTAAAGAGACAAGCTGATGTTTAAACCAGACACCATATGCTCCACTTGACCCTCTCCATCCCCCTGATCACCATGCAGTATGGCAGACCAGGTTTCTCTGTCTGAAGGTGAGAGTGGCCCTCCTCCAAGCTGCTTCGTCATAGGTCTCGGCGGGGTCCCGTTTGGAAGGACAAACGTTTAACTGCCACACAAAACTGGACGCCTCGCTGCCTCTTCAATCATTCATGTGACAGTTAACAGCCTATAGAGGCTAATGATTTTCTGTCATGTTCGGGCCCCGACTGTAGCCGAGTATTACATATCGGCCAAGGATGGACACATCAACTACTAAAATGACCCCATTCCCGGCGCCCATCAAGCCCACAGCTGTCTAGGAGAGGAGTGAAATATCTGCCACCCTGCGCTACATCGCGTGTACTTTAGGCCCATTCTGGTCATTGATCATCCCCCAGGAGGGTATAATGTTAATGTTAACGATGGGAAAGAGGATTTCTGGCAACATACATATATCGAGTCAAGGTAGGATCTACATAGACCAGAGATGATAGCATGGCCTTACAGAGGATTTATCTTTGGTTCAGTGGGAAAGACCGAAACTAAAATGGTGTTGAATTAAGTTTGAGGCGCTTGCACCACCGCCTGGACATCTCACACTGTTTGTGTCTCTTGACAGTACTGTACACAGATTTGACTTGCTAGAGTTGCAGGCCTCAGCATATTCTCTTCTTGAAGCCGATGTGCTCCATCTGTTATTCACTAAGGCATCCACCACATATAGTATCTATCCTCGCCCACATCAACATTGTTTGCTCGATGGGTTTCTCCACTGGCACACCTTGCAGGACGATGTGTGAAACTTTGGAGTATTTCTTATTTAAAGAGTTTCCTGTGTGCTGTTTTAGAGTGTTGGAGGTGAAAAGCTCTTTGTGTTTTGGTGGAGAGGAGATGATGCCTGGGCTGCCACTGTCACTGTTGCTCTGACAGGAGAGGTGCATCGAAAACCCTTTTCAGAGTTCCCCCATTATTTGTTACCTGTCCAGGGAGGCACTGGGACGATCACACAGCGAGAGGTCTCTGGGTATAATGTAATGTGTGTCTCTGTTTTGTGTCAGTGGCAAGGAAAGTCTCACCTGTTGTGGTGAGGTTCTGTTACTATTGTGAGAGCCTCGGTTTTGAAGGAGAGTACCTTAACAGTATAATCTGGTGGTAAACACGCATGATAACAACCGTTCTATCGGTCTATCCAATTAATTACAGGAAATATGTCACACACACACACTCTGCACCGCAAAACACACACTCTTTTCTTAGCAAACAGTCATTACGAGCACCCATCTCTACCCGTTTTCGAGCCTCTCCCTCTAGGCAACCAAACTTCCTACACTTTGCATACAATATTCATACAGTGTGTCTGTGAATGAGACTTCAAGGTCTGGTCATTTGAAAGTCCTGGCAATCACTGATTGTCTCTTGTCCTTATAAAAGAGAATAATTCTCTAACATGCACAGAGACGGTTCAAAACAGACTTTTTGATGGCTGACACTCCCAGTCCACACAGATGCTTTTTATGTGCCTGACTCATTAATAACTCAGCACCCTGGAGAGAGAGAGAGACGGAGGAGAGCGAGAGACAGACCGAATATATGTGGGTAGCTTCCAGTGTTTGAAATGTCAGGTGTGATTTTTGGACTATGATCTTCAGTCACTGCGGTCGCGCCGCTATTTATCGTTCCCTCTCTCTTTTTTAGACAAGCCCTTTTGTTTCTGTGAAGTGGTAGCTCCTGTTGGAGTGTGTCGAGAATGCGAAAGGGTCGAGTCAGGTGGTGGAATTCCCTGCCGTTTAAGGCGTAAGCCTCTGTATTCCCAGGGTGACACAAGAGAAACATAAATGTAGTGAACATTTGAATTCCGACATAATAAAATAATACTTCCCAGCAATGTTCTGTACACACTCGTAGAAAATAATGTTTTTTTTTTTTGGTGATATTTTACGGTACAATGTTCTAGCTTTGGTCTGTTTTTATTGTATTATTACACATATACGAAGAATAATATACCAACATTTGCTCATCAATACTTTCAGTCAACATCTGCATAGTTTCTTTACGTCTTATTCTTCCATTTGAAGTGTAGCATGTGTGTGTACAGCGTTTGAGAGCATATCTTGTAACTTGTGTAATCTTGTGTGTCGGCTGCCTTTTGTGTGCTGTCTTGCGCTGTGCCTGTTTGTGAGGAATTAGACGTTGGTTTGTGTTTAGGCCTCTTAGGGGTTTTCTGTATTAAATCTTAATGCTACTTCCATGCTAATAAGCCGTGCAGTTTGATGAACACAGTGAGTGCATGTTTTGAGTCTGTATTAAATGCAAAGCAGCAGCATCTTTTCTACGTAATGCAAAGTGTATTTCTTAACCCTTTAAGCTACAGGAATGTTTTTCAATGTGAGTGAGTCTGTGCACAGGGAATGCATCTTTAAGAGTCTTAGCTAACGCACAGCGAGAGAGGGAGAGGAATAGAGAGTCGTGGCAAAGCTTTTAGTCAGCATATTAAATGTGTCAACTCATAAAGTAAAATGTTGTAAATGCTTTTAATATTTATGTTTTTCTATTTGTCAACCAACATTTTCATAACAAATTCATGACAAAAAAGCTCTCAAACGCTTGATAAGGGAATGCTTTGTACCGCACATCCATTTTTAAAACGATACCATCCATTTAGGCCTCATCATCAGAGATTTGCGTCCAGCTCGTCCTTGAAAAAAAATCTACATATTTTTGTTTCATTTTTTATTTTTTTTTACTTGTCAACAATAAAATATCACCCCTAAGCTAACCTGCATGCTCAGAGTAATTTCTTGTTTCTTGTTGGAAAAACAACGAATGGACTTTTTTGTCAGTTCATTTACGAAACAATGAACTCTTATACAATATGTACAAACTCAAAGAGTTATTATTAAACTATGATTTGTTTTTCACATCTTGGTCTTCTTCAGTAGCAGTGTTTCTTAAATGAATAAATCAAATGAGACCCTGGCATACTGTGGCACATACGGTGGGGCAAAAAAGTATTTAGTCAGCCACCAATTGCGCAAGTTCACCCACTTAAAAAGATGAGAGAGGCCTGTAATTTCATCATAGGTACACATAGGTACACTTCAACTGTGACAGACAAAATGAGAGAAAAAAAATCAAGAAAATCACATTGTAGGATTTTTAATGATTTTTTTTGCAAATTATGGTGGAAAATAAGTATTTGGTCAATAACAAAAGTTTTTCTCAATACTTTGTTATATATCCTTTGTTGGCAATGACAGAGGTCAAATGTTTTCTGTAAATCTTCACGAGGTTTTCACACACTGTTGCTGGTATTTTGGCCCATTCCTCCATGCAGATCTCCTCTAGAGCAGTGATGTTTTGGGGCTTTTGCTGGGCAACACGGATTTTCAACTCCCTCCAAAGATGTTCTGCTGATGGAAGGAGGGTTTCACTCAAAATCTCACAATACATGGCCCCATTTATTCTTTCCTTTACACGGATCAGTCGTCCTGGTCCCTTTGCAAAAAAACAGCCCCAACGCATGATGTTTCCACCCCCATGCTTCACAGTAGGTATGGTGTTCTTTGGATGCAACTCAGCATTCTTTGTCCTCCAAACACGACGAGTTGAGTTTTTACCAAAAAGTTATATTTTGGTTTCATCTGACCATATCTGACCCAATCTTCTTCTGGATCATCCAAATGCTCTCTAGCAAACTTCAGATGGGCCTGGACATGTACTGGCTTAAGCAGGGGGACACGTCTGGCACTGCAGGATTTGAGTCCCTGGCGGCGTAGGGTGTTACTGACGGTAGGCTTTCTTACTTTGGTCCCAGCTCTCTGCAGGTCATTCACTAGGTCCCCCTGTGTGGTTCTGGGGTTTTTGCTCACCGTTCTTGTGATCATTTTGACCCCACGGGGTGAGATCTTGCGTGGAGCCCCAGATTGAGGGAGATTATCAATGGTCTTGTATGTCTTCCATTTCCTAATAATTGCTCCCACAGTTGTTTTCTTCAAACCAAGCTGCATACCTATTGCAGATTCAGTCTTCCCAGCCTAGTGCAGGTCTACAATTTGGTTTCTGGTGTCCTTTGATAGCTCTTTTGTCTTGGCCATAGTGAAGTTTGGATTTTGACTGTTTGAGGTTGTGGACAGGTGTCTTTTGTACTGATAACAAGTTCAAACAGGTGCCATTAATACAGGTAACGCGTGGAGGACAGAGGAGCCTCTTAAAGAAGAAGTTACAGGTCTGTGAGAGCCAGAAATCTTGCTTGTTTGTAGGTGACCAAATACGTATTTTCCACCATAATTTGCAAATAAAATCATAAAAAATCCTACAATGTGATTTTCCAGATTTTTTTTCTCATTTCGTCTGACATAGTTGAAGTGTACCTATAATGAAAATTGCAGACCTCTCTCATCTTTTTAAGTGGGAGAACTTGCACAATTGGTGGCTGACTAAATACTTTATAGCCCCACTGTACAGTGGGTGTATGTAGAAAGTTATTTGAAATCTGCCGTTGGCAGTTATACTCTTTGTTTCTTAAATAATCCCCAGTTTCTAATTGAATTTATGGATTTTACACTTCTTTGTTCTAAATGTAATCTCAGATGTATGTAGATTCTCGTTCTTCAGATCTCAGACATTTTCAATTAAACAAGCGTCAGAAATGGGAGTTTAGACGTAGCACACAGACAGGTTACACTGACCCTGAATCAGCTATTACTGTTGTTGCCATTCACACCGGTTATTACACTTTTCATCGCTGTGGATCCATAAAGATGAGATACACTGACTAGCTGATAGGACATTGGCAGATGGTCAACCACACAGACTTGTCTCCCTGTCCACTTTAGATTGTATCACCATCCGCCCACCTTTGCTCCATCCCATGTTCCCCATATTCCCCAGCATTCATAGGACCAATGGGGTTGGGGGAAGCATGCAACCTAGCGGTTGGAGGGTGACCTCTGTTCATATAAACTCTGTTCACGGGCATGTCACAGATGCAACGTGGGAAAATGTAGAAAACAGGTTTCATATGAAACCCCAAAATATGCACTCACTTTCTGGGGGTCACGGCGCGAGAAAACAGAATGGAGGGCATGTTTTTGGAGGTTCATCTATGTGTCTCCTCTGTTACATATGAAAGGACAATGCTCAGGTAGTGCAGCTAGCTAGCAAACCCTGCCAGATTATGTCTGTCGGTCTGGCACCCTCAAGGGTATTTGCATAATCAATGAATGGAATATTTATGGCCTTAGCGTATGCAAATGTTCCCATACAGGATATCCATCTATACCTAACAGCATGGTTCCAATAGTTATGGGTATTTTCATAGAGCAGCAGGAGTTGCTACTACAGTACTAGTGTTCCCTGTGTATGTCCACTCTCTGGCCCAGCCCTGACACGCCCCTCTCACAGTTACACAGGAGCTGAGCTGAGCGCTCATTCACTCTTGCTTTATGATGAGTCCCTCAATGAATATTCAGATCTAGAAGATGTATATTCGGAGTGCATAATCTGACCAACAGGTCAGATGTAATGGGTGTGTGGGGTTTGGTGTGATGTGTCGCCCCAGGTTCTTTTGGTCTACCTGGGGTATTAAAATAATAATTTATGAGGATGACATTGAGTCAAGACCAATAGGGTATTGCCTGAGGAGTCTATGAACACAGATGTTACTAGAAGCAAGAGACCCTGTGTTACTTTAGTCTAGACTAGAGATCAAGGGTGCTGTTTCTGGTGTGTTTCTAAGAGTTAGGTGGTCAAACTGAGAATTCATAGTAAAGCTTTCTCACCAACGAAAAGAGGGAAATGGTGTTGTAATGTAATATTGTGGTTCTGACGTGATGTATGAATGATGAATAATAATGTTATGCTAGATGACCAATGTTTTACCGGAGTTCAAGCTTATATGTTAATTTTGCTTCTATGAAATCGGTCCTGGCATTTATAACACACCGGCCCATTTTTCTTCCCTAGAGGACCCCACACCGGCCCATTTTTCTTCCCTAGAGGACCCCACACCGGCCCATTTTTCTTCCCTAGAGGACCCCACACCGGACCATTTTTCTTCCCTAGAGGACCCCACACCGGACCATTTTTCTTCCCTAGAGGACCCACACCGGACCATTTTTCTTCCCTAGAGGACCCCACACCGGACCATTTTTCTTCCCTAGAGGACCCCACACCGGACCATTTTTCTTCCCTAGAGGACCCCACACCGGCCCATTTTTCTTCCCTAGAGGACCCCACACCGGCCAATTTTTCTTCCCTAGAGGACCCCACACCGGACCATTTTTCTTCCCTAGAGGACCCCACACCGGACCATTTTTCTTCCCTAGAGGACCCCACACCGGACCATTTTTCTTCCCTAGAGGACCCCACACCGGACCATTTTTCTTCCCTAGAGGACCCCACACCGGACCATTTTTCTTCCCTAGAGGACCCCACACCGGACCATTTTTCTTCCCTAGAGGACCCCACACCGGACCATTTTTCTTCCCTAGAGGACCCCACACCGGACCATTTTTCTTCCCTAGAGGACCCCACACCGGACCATTTTTCTTCCCTAGAGGACCCCACACCGGACCATTTTTCTTCCCTAGAGGACCCCACACCGGACCATTTTTCTTCCCTAGAGGACCCCACACCGGACCACTTTTCTTCCATATAGGACCCCACACCGGACCATTTTTCTTCCCTAGAGGACCCCACACCGGACCATTTTTCTTTCCTAGAGGACCCCACACCGGACCATTTTTCTTCCCTAGAGGACCCACACCGGACCATTTATTTCCTAGAGGAACCCACACCGGCCCATTTGTTTCCTAGAGGACCCCAAACAGGTGCCATTAATACAGGTAACGCGTGGAGGACAGAGGAGCCTCTTAAAGAAGAAGTTACAGGTCTGTGAGAGCCAGAAATCCACCATAATTTGCAAATAAAATCATAAAAAATCCTACAATGTGATTTTCCAGATTTTTTTTTCTCATTTCGTCTGACATAGTTGAAGTGTACCTATAATGAAAATTGCAGACCTCTCTCATCTTTTAAGTGGGAGAACTTGCACAATTGGTGGCTGACTAAATACCCCACTGTACAGTGGGTGTATGTAGAAAGTTATTTGAAATCTGCCGTTGGCAGTTATACTTTTGTTTCTTAAATAATCCCCAGTTTCTAATTGAATTTATGGATTTTACACTTCTTTGTTCTAAATGTAATCTCAGATGTATGTAGATTCTCGTTCTTCAGATCTCAGACATTTTCAATTAAACAAGCGTGAAATGGGAGTTTAGACGTAGCACACAGACAGGTTACACTGACCCTGAATCAGCTATTACTGTTGTTGCCATTCACACCGGTTATTACACTTTTCATCGCTGTGGATCCATAAAGATGAGATACACTGACTAGCTGATAGGACATTGGCAGATGGTCAACCACACAGACTTGTCTCCCTGTCCACTTTAGATTGTATCACCATCCGCCCACCTTTGCTCCATCCCATGTTCCCCATATTCCCCAGCATTCATAGGACCAATGGGGTTGGGGGAAGCATGCAACCTAGCGGTTGGAGGGTGACCTCTGTTCATATAAACTCTGTTCACGGGCATGTCACAGATGCAACGTGGGAAAATGTAGAAAACAGGTTTCATATGAAACCCCAAAATATGCACTCACTTTCTGGGGTCACGGCGCGAGAAAACAGAATGGAGGGCATGTTTTTGGAGGTTCATCTATGTGTCTCCTCTGTTACATATGAAAGGACAATGCTCAGGTAGAGCTAGCTAGCAAACCCTGCCAGATTATGTCTGTCGGTCTGGCACCCTCAAGGGTATTTGCATAATCAATGAATGGAATATTTATGGCCTTAGCGTATGCAAATGTTCCCATACAGGATATCCATCTATACCTAACAGCATGGTTCCAATAGTTATGGGTATTTTCATAGAGCAGCAGGAGTTGCTACTACAGTACTTGTTCCCTGTGTATGTCCACTCTCTGGCCCAGCCCTGACACGCCCCTCTCACAGTTACACAGGAGCTGAGCTGAGCGCTCATTCACTCTTGCTTTATGATGAGTCCCTCAATGAATATTCAGATCTAGAAGATGTATATTCGAGGATAATCTGACCAACAGGTCAGATGTAATGGGTGTGTGGGGTTTGGTGTGATGTGTCGCCCCAGGTTCTTTGGTCTACCTGGGGTATTAAAATAATAATTTATGAGGATGACATTGAGTCAAGACCAATAGGGTAGGAGGAGTCCACAGATGTTACTAGAAGCAAGAGACCCTGTGTTACCTATAGAGATCAAGGGTGCTGTTTCTGGTGTGTTTCTAAGAGTTAGGTGGTCAAACTGAGAATTCATAGTAAAGCTTTCCACCAACGAAAAGAGGGAAATGGTGTTGTAATGTAATATTGTGGTTCTGACGGATGTATGAATGATGAATAATAATGTTATGCTAGATGACCAATGTTTTACCGGAGTTCAAGCTCTTCTAGAAATCGGTCCTGGCATTTATAACACACCGGCCCATTTTTCTTCCCTAGAGGACCCCACACGGCCCATTTTTCTTCCCTAGAGGACCCCACACCGGCCCATTTTTCTTCCCTAGAGGACCCCACACCGACCATTTTTCTTCCCTAGAGGACCCCACACCGGACCATTTTTTCTTCCCTAGAGGACCCACACCGGACCATTTTTCTTCCCTAGAGGACCCCACACCGACCATTTTTCTTCCCTAGAGGACCCCACACCGACCATTTTTCTTCCCTAGAGGACCCCACACCGGCCCATTTTTCTTCCCTAGAGGACCCCACACCGGCCAATTTTTCTTCCCTAGAGGACCCCACACGGACCATTTTTCTTCCCTAGAGGACCCACACTCGACCATTTTTCCCTAGAGGACCCCACACCGGACCATTTTTCTTCCCTAGAGGACCCCACACCGGACCATTTTTCTTCCCTAGAGGACCCCACACCGGACCATTTTTCTTCCCTAGAGGACCCCCACACCGACCATTTTTCTTCCCTAGAGACCCCATTTTTCTTCCCTAGAGGACCCCACACCGGACCATTTTTCTTCCCTAGAGGACCCCACACCGGACCATTTTTCTTCCCTAGAGGACCCCACACCGGACCATTTTTCTTCCCTAGAGGACCCCACACCGGACCACTTTTCTTCCATATAGGACCCCACACCGGACCATTTTTCTTCCCTAGAGGACCCCACACCGGACCATTTTTCTTCCCTAGAGGACCCCACACCGACCATTTTTCTTCCCTAGAGGACCCACACCGGACCATTTATTTCCTAGAGGAACCCACACCGCCCATTTGTTTCCTAGAGGACCCCAAACAGGTGCCATTAATACAGGTAACGCCAGAGGAGCCTCTTTACAGGTCTGTGAGAGCCAGAAATCTTGCTTGTTTGTAGGTGACCAAATACCCACCATAATTTGCAAATAAAATCATAAAAATCCTACAATGTGATTTTCCTCATTTGTCTGACATAGTTGAAGTGTACCTATAATGAAAATTGCAGACCCCTTTTTAAGTGGGAGAACTTGCACAATTGGTGGCTGACTAAATACTTTATAGCCCCACTGTACAGTGGGTGTATGTAGAAAGTTATTTGAAATCTGCCGTTGGCAGTTATACTCTTTGTTTCTTAAATAACCCCACACCCCATTTGTTTCCTAGAGGACCCTCATTCTATTTGTTTCCTAGAGGAACCCTCACCGGTCTAGTTTCCTAGAGGACCCCACACCGGACCATTTGTTTCCTAGAGGACCCCACACCGGACCATTTGTTTCCTAGAGGACCCCACACCGGCCCATTTGTTTCCTAGAGGACCCCACACCGGACCATTTGTTTCCTAGAGGACCCTCACCGGTCTATTTTTTCATAGTGGACCCCACACCGGCCCATTTGTTTCCTAGAGGACCCTCACCGGTCTATTTTTTTCATAGTGGACCCCACACCGGCCCATTTGTTTCCTAGAGGACCCCTCACCGGACCATTTGTTTCCTAGAGGACCCCACACCGGACCATTTGTTTCCTAGAGGACCCCACACCGGACCATTTGTTTCCTAGAGGACCCCACACCGGCCCATTTGTTTCCTAGAGGACCCCACACCGGCCCATTTGTTTCCTAGAGGACCCCACCGGTCTATTTTTTCATAGTGGACCCCACACCGCCCATTTGTTTCCTAGAGGACCCCTCACCGGTCTATTTGTTTCCTAGAGGACCCCACACCGGACCATTTGTTTCCTAGAGGACCCCTCACCGGACCATTTGTTTCCTAGAGGACCCCACACCGGCCCATTTGTTTCCTAGAGGACCCCACACCGGACCATTTGTTTCCTAGAGGACCCCACACCGGCCCATTTGTTTCCTAGTGGACCCCACACCGGCCCATTTGTTTCCTAGAGGACCCTCACCGGTCTATTTTTTTCATAGTGGACCCCACACCGGCCCATTTGTTTCATAGAGGACCCCACACGGCCCATTTGTTTCCTAGAGGACCCCTCACCGGTCCATTTGTTTCCTAGAGGACCCCACACCATTTTTCTTCCCTAGAGGACCCCACACCGACCATTTTTCTTCCCTAGAGGACCCCACACCGGACCATTTTTTCCCTAGAGGACCCCACACCGGACCATTTTTCTTCCCTAGAGGACCCCACACCGGACCATTTTTCTTCCCTAGAGGACCCCACACCGACCATTTTTCTTCCCTAGAGGACCCCACACCGGACCATTTTCTTCCCTAGAGGACCCCACACCGGACCATTTTTCTTCCCTAGAGGACCCCATTTTTCTTCCCTAGAGGACCCCACACCGGACCATTTTTCTTCCCTAGAGGACCCCCACTTTTCTTCCATATAGGACCCCACACCGGACCATTTTTCTTCCCTAGAGGACCCCACACCGGACCATTTGTTTCCCTAGAGGACCCCACACCGGACCATTTGTTTCCCTAGAGGACCCACACCGGACCATTTATTTCCTAGAGGAACCCACACCGGCCCATTTGTTTCCTAGAGGACCCCAAACAGGTGCCATTAATACAGGTAACGCGTGGAGGACAGAGGAGCCTCTTAAAGAAGAAGTTACAGGTCTGTGAGAGCCAGAAATCTTGCTTGTTTGTAGGTGACCAAATACGTATTTTCCACCATAATTTGCAAATAAAATCATAAAAAATCCTACAATGTGATTTTCCAGATTTTTTTTCTCATTTCGTCTGACATAGTTGAAGTGTACCTATAATGAAAATTGCAGACCTCTCTCATCTTTTTAAGTGGGAGAACTTGCACAATTGGTGGCTGACTAAATACTTTATAGCCCCACTGTACAGTGGGTGTATGTAGAAAGTTATTTGAAATCTGCCGTTGGCAGTTATACTCTTTGTTTCTTAAATAACCCCACACGGCCCATTTGTTTCCTAGAGGACCCCTCACCGGTCTATTTGTTTCCTAGAGGACCCCACACCGGTCTATTTGTTTCCTAGAGGACCCCACACCGGTCTATTTGTTTCCTAGAGGACCCCACACCGGCCCATTTGTTTCCTAGAGGACCCCACACGGCCCATTTGTTTCCTAGAGGACCCCACACCGGCCCATTTGTTTCCTAGAGGACCCCTCACCGGTCTATTTTTTTTTCATAGTGGACCCCATTTGTTTCCTAGAGGACCCCTCACCGGTCTATTTTTTTCATAGTGGACCCCACACCGGCCCATTTGTTTCCTAGAGGACCCCTCACCGGACCATTTGTTTCCTAGAGGACCCCACACCGGACCATTTGTTTCCTAGAGGACCCCACACCGGACCATTTGTTTCCTAGAGGACCCCACACCGGCCCATTTGTTTCCTAGAGGACCCCACACCGGCCCATTTGTTTCCTAGAGGACCCCTCACCGGTCTATTTTTTTCATAGTGGACCCCACACCGGCCCATTTGTTTCCTAGAGGACCCCTCACCGGACCATTTGTTTCCTAGAGGACCCCTCACCGGACCATTTGTTTCCTAGAGGACCCCTCACCGGACCATTTGTTTCCTAGAGGACCCCACACCGGCCCATTTGTTTCCTAGAGGACCCCACACCGGACCATTTGTTTCCTAGAGGACCCCACACCGGCCCATTTGTTTCCTAGTGGACCCCACACCGGCCCATTTGTTTCCTAGAGGACCCCTCACCGGTCTATTTTTTTCATAGTGGACCCCACACCGGCCCATTTGTTTCATAGAGGACCCCACACGGCCCATTTGTTTCCTAGAGGACCCCTCACCGGTCCATTTGTTTCCTAGAGGACCCCTCACCGGACCATTTGTTTCCTAGTGGACCCCACACCGGCCCATTTGTTTCATAGAGGACCCCTCACCGGTCTATTTTTTTCATAGTGGACCCCACACCGGACCATTTGTTTCCTAGAGGACCCCACACCGGCCCATTTGTTTCCTAGTGGACCCCACACCGGCCCATTTGTTTCCTAGAGGACCCCTCACCGGTCTATTTTTTTCATAGTGGACCCCACACCGGCCCATTTGTTTCATAGAGGACCCCACACGGCCCATTTGTTTCCTAGAGGACCCCTCACCGGTCCATTTGTTTCCTAGAGGACCCCTCACCGGACCATTTGTTTCCTAGTGGACCCCACACCGGCCCATTTGTTTCATAGAGGACCCCTCACCGGTCTATTTTTTTCATAGTGGACCCCACACCGGCCCATTTGTTTCATAGAGGACCCCACACCGGCCCATTTGTTTCATAGAGGACCCCTCACCGGTCTATTTTTTTCATAGTGGACCCCACACCGGCCCATTTGTTTCATAGAGGACCCCTCACCGGTCCATTTGTTTCCTAGAGGACCCCTCACCGGTCTATTTTTTTCATAGTGGACCCCACACCGGCCCATTTGTTTCCTCTCATGGCCTGGACCAATTTAATGCTCATTTTATGCAATTTAGTCAGGCCTACTGGGCTAAAGATTGACCAGCCCATCTGGCATTTTCAAGAATTGCCCTATGGCCAATTTCTCTGCTGGGGGACACATACGGTAAGAGACTCTATTTCTCTCTCCATTGTAATAGCGCACTCATCTGTGAATATATTGGATATTGGATATAATATCCATTACGAAAGATACAATAGGGAGAAATACTAGATAACTCTAACTGGGCCTGGTTAACAGGGAGACAAATAGTGAAAAATGTTTGTTGGCAACCAACCGTCCCCTCCTCACACAGAGACACAGACATCTCAGACGTCCTATTCCTTCCGCCTAGTTAACCTTTTCATTAAACCACATTGCGTAATTATTGTGAGAAGTGGCAGCATCCCTCTATTGATGCTTAATTAGCCAGTTATAATGTTGTTACTGTGCGCTGCAAACCCTTCATTTGTCTTGCTTAAGGAGCCGCTCTCTAACCATTAACGGTGAGGAAATTGAGTTTGTTATTTATTGTTACGGGAGAATGTGGTTATGTACGTGGTTATTAACTTTTAATAAGGTCCAATTTATACCCAAGCTGCGTTGATGGCTGGTGATGACTATTAGTTTATTATAGCGCGCTGTGGAGTGTTCGGTATAAATCATATGAACCGCAAATGTAAACCATGCTATTTGGGTTTGCCTTAAACGTATGTATCAAACAGATTGCACCAAGTGGCCTTCAGAGCAGATGTGGCATTTGGCTTGGAGATGAGAGGATGATATAGGCTATCCACACCAACCATACATGAAGTTGCAGTCAATTATTGATCCTTGCAATATTCCTCAGCACTTAACCTTTACACTAGTTGAACGGGATATGAAGTCCGTTTATTGAATGTGTACTTTTATGTTCTTCTCTGGTGACAGCCCCTAATCAATAGTCTCTCTCTCATTAGTTGTGGGGCCCGCGAAGAATATCCTTACCACTGAACTCCATCTGCTGATTAGATGGAGGGCCAGAGACTAGGCGTGTCCCAAATGGCACCCTTTTCCCTAAGTTGTGCACTGGGCTCCCGAGTGGCGCAGTGGTCGAAGACACTGCATTTCAGTACATGAGGCGTCACTGCAGTACCTGGCTCGAATCCAGGCCGCATCGCATTTGGTCGTGATTTGAAGTTCCATAGGGCGGTGCACAATTGGCCCAGAGTTCTCTGCGTTTGGCCCGGGGTAGGCCGTCATTGTAAATAACAATTTGCTCTTAACTAACTTGCCTAGTTAAATGTTAAAAATTGAACAGGTGTCACGTTCTGACCTTTATTTTCTGTGTTTTGTGTTTAGTTAGTATGGTCAGGGCGTGAGTTGGGTGGGTAGTCTATGTTTGTTTTTCTATGTTTTGGTTATTTCGATGTTTCGGCCTAGTATGGTTCTCAATCAGAGGCAGGTGTCATTAGTTGTCTCTGATTGAGAATCATACTTAGGTGGCCTGGGTTTCACTGTGTGTTTGTGGGTGATTGTTCCTGTCTCTGTGTGTGCACCAGATAGGACTGTTTTTTGAGTTTTCACATTTCTTGTTTTGTTAGTTTGTTCATGTGTACCTTATAGCATTAAAAAGTACCATGGAAAATTACCACGCCGCGTATTGGTCCTCTGATCCGTTTCGCCTCCTCTTCGGAAGAAGAGGAGGAAACTCATTACAGAATCACCCACCAAAATCGGACCAAGCGGCGTGGTAAAGGACAGCGACGACAGCAGCAGCAGCATCAACAACAGAGGCCACCATCACAGGACTCCTGGACATGGGAGCAGATACTGAACGGAGAGGGACCCTGGGCACGGGCTGGGGAAAATCGCAGCCCCAAAGCAGAGCTGGAGGCAGCGAAAGCTGAGCGGCGGCAATATGAGGAGCCAGCACGGCAGTGCGACAGGTACGAGAGGCAGCCCCAAATTTTTTTTTGGGGGGGGCACACGAGGTGTGGTACTAAGCCAGGTAGCAGACCTGAGCTCACTCCTCGTGCTTATGATAAGCAGCACATTACTGGTCAGGCACCGTGTTATGCGGTTGAGCACACGGTGTCGCCAGTGCGTGTCCATAGCCCGGTGCGCTATAGGGCAGCCCCCCGAGAGTGCCATGCGAGTGTGGGCATTGAGCCAGGGCGTATGGTGCCTGCTCAGCGGGTCTGGTCGCCGGTACGCAGTCTTGGTCCAGGTTATCCTGCGCCGGCTCTGCGTGCTGTGTCTCCGGGGCGCTGGGAGGGTGCAGTGCGTCCTCTGCCTGCGCTCCGCTCGTACCGGGCAACTGTGGGAGTGGAGCCTAGGGGAGAGGTGCGTGTAGTAAGCACTAGATCTCCCGTGCTTACCCACAGCCCGGTTCAACCTGTGCCTGCACTCTGGAGGGTCCGGGCTCGAGTAGTTGTCCAGCCTGGGGAAGTGGTGCCAAGGTTGCGCACCAGAGCTCCAGTGCTCCTCCACAGCCCGGTCTTTCAGGCTCCTCCTAACACCAAGCCTCCTGAAAGTCTCCCCAGCCTGGTAGTTCCTGTGGCAGCCCCACGCACCAGGCTGTCTCTCAGTCTCCTCCCTGCAGGTGCTCCCGCCTGTCCGGCGCTGCTGCCGGAGCGTCCCGCCTGTCCGGCGCCGCTGCCGGAGCCTCCCGCCTGTCCGGCGCCGTTGCCGGAGCCTCCCGCCTGTCCGGCGCCGCTGCCGGAGCCTCCCGCCTGTCCGGCGCCGCTGCCGGAGCCTCCCGCCTGTCCGGAGCCTCCCGCCTGTCCGGCGCCGCTGCCGGAGCCTCCCGCCTGTCCGGCGCCACTGCCGGAGCCTCCCGCCTGTCCGGCGCCGCTGCCGGAGCCTCCCGCCTGTCCGGCGCCGCTGCTGGAGCGTCCCGCCTGTCCGGCGCCGCTGCCTCCTGTAGCAGCTCCACGCACCAGGCTGTCTCTCTGTCTCCTCTCTGCAGGTGCTCCCGCCTGTCCGGCGCCGCTGCCGGAGCGTCCCGCCTGTCTGGCGCCGCTGCCGGAGCGTCCCGCCTGTCCGGCGCCGCTGCCGGAGCGTCCCGCCTGTCCGGCGCCGCTGCCGGAGCGTCCCGCCTGTCCTGCGCCGCTGCCGGAGCCTCCCGCCTGTCCGGCGCCGCTGCCGGAGCCTCCCGCCTGTCCGGCGCCACTGCCGGAGCGTCCCGCCTGTCCGGCGCCGCTGCCGGGAGCGTCCCGCCTGTCCGGCGCCGCTGCCGGAGCCCCTCAGCCCAGAGGCGCCAGAGCCCCTCAGCCCAGAGGCGCCGGAGCCCCTCAGCCCAGAGGCGCCGGAGCCCCTCAGCCCAGAGGCGCCGGAGCCCCTCAGCCCAGAGGCGCCGGAGCCCCTCAGCCCAGAGGCGCCAGAGCCCCTGTCCCTCTGTCCAGAGCTTCTGCCCCTCTGTCCCGAGCTGCCCCTCTGTCCAGTGGGGTCATTGAGAGGGGTTGCCATGGTGAGAAAGCCACGGAGGCGGACAATAAGGCGGACAAAGACAATGGTGAAGTGGGGTCCGCGTCCCGCGCCAGAACCGCCACCGCGGACAGATGCCCACCCAGACCCTCCCCTATAGGTCAAGGTTTTGCGGCCGGAGTCCGCACCTTTGGGGGGGGGGGGTACTGTCACGTTCTGACCTTTATTTTCTGTGTTTTGTGTTTAGTTAGTATGGTCAGGGCGTGAGTTGGGTGGGTAGTCTATGTTTGTTTTTCTATGTTTTGGTTATTTCGATGTTTCGGCCTAGTATGGTTCTCAATCAGAGGCAGGTGTCATTAGTTGTCTCTGATTGAGAATCATACTTAGGTGGCCTGGGTTTCACTGTGTGTTTGTGGGTGATTGTTCCTGTCTCTGTGTGTGCACCAGATAGGACTGTTTTTTGAGTTTTCACATTTCTTGTTTTGTTAGTTTGTTCATGTGTACCTTATAGCATTAAAAAGTACCATGGAAAATTACCACGCCGCGTATTGGTCCTCTGATCCGTTTCGCCTCTCCTCTTCGGAAGAAGAGGAGGAAACTCATTACAACAGGCCTCTATAGGGAAAATGGTGTAGGTTCAGATGCAGACAGAGACTGGGCTAAGATTCCAATGTTACACTCTTAATTGGAATCATATCATTAATGCTTTCAAAATCAATTTCTCGATTAGGTTGGATGCTTCAAAACATTCAGCCCCATAAGAGGGACATCAGTGAAACCGTTGAAATGATTGTGTCAAACATCTCAATTGCGAACGGAGGGTAGTGTTTTTATAACCATGCAGTTAAAGGAGCCACTACCACAACCCAACTTCCCATTTTCTTTGTTCTTGTGGCCAAGATGTCTCCACTATTAATCACTCCTCCACATCTGTTCATTTTTACACTTTCACCTGAAAATCCTCAGTCTCAAACCAAACCTTCCGCCCCAAAAAGAAATGACATCCATCTTCAGCACTTCTCTCTCTCCAAATTGCCTGACACATCATCTCATTAAAATGTACAAAGAAAACTCCTTTTCTTTATCTCCGATTATCTAATTAGCATCAGGCAGATGGTTTAATAAGTGATATCCGCCGCCGTTTAGCCTCCCCAACGCCCTAGCGGAGAACAGTGGAGGAGAATATCTCTCTCTGGTCGGTAGGCTTGCTCTTTCCCTGTGAAATAAACTCTCCGGGGTTCACATTATTGCTTCCTCTGCCTCGGGCTACAGCAGAACCACCGCTCCACGCCGAGTTTAGAGCAATACATAGATAGACTCAAAGTGAATCAAATACTAAGGTGGAATGTTGGTGAGACTCTTAACCAAATACTCACGTACTCTAATCTCTGGTTCCCTGAAGGAAAATGGAAGGAGGGGAATTAGGGATCGGCCCAGGGCGGGTCGGATTTCTCATTTGGTAGTAGGTATATAGGACTATATTTGGTGATTACTAGCGTTGTAAGTTAATTACAAGTTTGTTTTGTAATCGTTTACCTTTTACATCATTTTTGGTGAACAGAATGGCATGTCTGGCCACACATATTGCCCAGAACTCTAGTCTAGATCAAGTTGACATAATGCAGCAGGCCTTGTGGCCTTCCTTTCTTGTTCCACCTATGTTACGCTGTTAAACATGACACGGTGTGGAGGAGCTAAATAAGTCTGCCTATTATTAAAGGAGAAGAAGTTCAATGTCCAGATTACATTACAGCCCTGATTCTCCTTCTTACATTGCTCTGCTTGGTAATGAGCAAATGCACCAAGTGCCCAGACATGAATGCTCAAGTGAAGTCCAGCAGCAGACAACCTCGGCCGACCGGCAGCCAGCTAGCCAGCTCACTCTCTCAGACCAAACAGTGTGAAAGATTTGCTCAATTAACTCTCCAACTTCAGCAGGGCTTTTCCTGCTGGCTAGTGGAGAGGAACAATAATGAGACTGGATTTAGAATAAAAAGATGTGCACATCTACAAAGGGGCAAGGGGGAGAGAGCTACTCCGGTCTCTCAGATTGACGGTTGGAAATTGCAGAGGTCAGTGCGGTCCGTGAAGCATCACCCCGGCAACCACCATGGCAAAACAACCCAGCAGAGCCAGACATGGGAGCTGGACTTCCGCTTAGCAAGTTAGTGCTCTCTCTCCGAGCCTTTAGCCCACTATTCCAACTAACACAAATGGGGCCTCCAATGGATGTCACTGGGCGAGGAAAACCTCTCGGTGAGGAGAAAATAATGGGACTCCGCTCACTACTGAATAGCATGAGAGCCTGTTGGAAAACAGGGGAAATGAGAGGATGAGGATATTGGACAAGGGTCAGTTCCCTCAGCTTGTCAAATCACTTTCAGAAAAGTAGCAGACTTTTACTGAGCGCCCAGTCATGGGGGAACTGAAATGAACTGAATACTGCTTCTACTTTGAGAGATGCTTTGTTTATTTGAGTGTTTTTCTTCTTTAAATCACCTGTCCTGGTAATTGAGTCATTATGAGAGCGGTGAGGTAATCGGAGCATTGGTAATGAAGTAGTCTATGATTGGGTTAATCAGGTTTTCAAACTCGGAACCCACTACTTACAAAGGGGAAATGGATCATTTCTCCATCAACAATATGTAGAGGATCATTAGGGGGAGAGTTCTGCTCAAGTGGCCTTAGGTTAGAGATTTTAACAAGCACTTTCAGTGCCTAATCTAAGCCTTTCGTTTCTCTGCCAACATATGTCAACTACCCATGATGCTAATTGCACTCAGCTGCGAATTGAAACAATATCTAATTGTCTGCTGGATTAATTACGTGTGCACATGTGGCGGTGTGCATTCCTAAACAAGCAACCTCGTAAATAATAGCGCATAACAGGTACATCCACAGCAGCAGCTGGGGGTTTTCTAGCCAAGCGATCAGTTTATCATGAATAAAACACGACGACAACCACGCTGCATTTTTTTTCTAAAATGTACATTTGGGGGTCTTAACTTTTTGCTGCGTGTTGTCATCATGAATAATTACTGTAAAACACTCTGCCCGGTGGTGCAGTTTCTGCTCTCAAAATATCCATTCTGTCTCTTGTGACATGGAAATACTTTATTTTTAATTGAATTTTTACATTGATCTCTTATGTGTGTGAAGTCCTTGTAGGTGTTGTTTTGTCATAATTAAATATAGTTACTGCCACTGTACAATTTAGGCAATATGTTTGTGAAGCTTACATTTTTGCATTTACATTTTAGTTATTTAGCAGAGCGTTTTACAGTTGGCATAATATAAGCTGTGTAAGGAATTCAATTTATACGCTTTTGTGACAGTTCTCTGTACTTATTTTCTGAAAACCGAGGAACTCAAGACTTTGTGTTTACACACACAACATTCTTCAGTTGCGGGAAATTTGTTTAGTCAAATCCTCCTCGTATCTTAAATGTAATTAAATCTCTGAACACTCTTGGCAACCTTTGAGTCTTTCGGCAGTTCGGGCAGTTTTTAAACTGTTTTACAATCAATTAAACCGAGAGAGACTGCGCTCTGAGATGAAACACTGCACTTTGCTCATCAACAGCATCAAAGACATTTTAGAAATGTACCCAACACATCGTCACAATTACAGCGTGTTGAACCTTCCCAGGTGTCTCAGCTCTAAGATCCACACAGATCTGATGGAGGCACTAGCAGGGTTTAATTATTCAACTTTGTGCAGACCTCCATCAAAACTATGACACGCTCCAACGTTGTGAGTTTGCATTGGGAATATTAATGCCCATATTAATTTTGTATTGACCTTTCCCCGCCCGTCCTCCGTTCTGCAGTCCAAACACAGAGAGAGCCCTTTTTTTAATTCCCTGGTCTAGAGAGTGACACAGCTAGGGAGCCAGAGCCTAATGGCTGCTGGGTAATGAAAACAGACCAAACCCCAAGCAGCTTACTTACACAACATATTAAATCACAACCTCTGAGGTACGCTCCAAACCATCAATACCTACCTGAACTTTATGACCAACCTCAAACACTAACACATAGATGGACTTCAAATCCACATCATACTGTGTTCATTCATCCGCTACAAGACTTTACAGCTTACAATATTTTTTTCTTCCTTGGGAACTTTATTTTACTGTATTATTTAAGGCTTTTAAAAAGGTCCTCCAAGATCAACACGAGTTGACTAGTGAGAACAAATTGATGTGTTCGTATGAGAATGCCATTCTTGTGCAAGTCTAGACGAGGACTTACTTCAATTATGTTTCCACTGAATTCTTGTTGGGATATAAGAGCACTTTCATTACCTGCGGTAATAACATACTTAAAATGAAGAGTTTGCAAAGTGATGCCATAATTACTCCATCTCACAACCTATAAAGTGTGGATGATAAAATGTGGGTCAGTAACTGTGTGCTTTACGTTACATTGTTTTCTCAAAGTCTGCCCTTTCAGATGGTAAATGACTTATCCCCAATGCTTGGCCTATTACGGCATTCACTTGAAATGCTGCTCGCCATCATTTTAAATGGTTTACGACTAATTGAAGTCTATTTTCCACACACGTAAACACATCACAACAGTTAGAATCTTGCTGTTCCTCATGAGGTATAGAAGAGTGGTATATCTCTCTGCATGTGCTTCTTTTACCTCACGGACATTGGGGGCCAGACCCACAAAGGAAATGCATTAACCAACCTACCGCTACGTTGTTTTTTACGAATCGGCCTCTGTGTAAAGATCACTCAGGAGAAATTACATTGCTGCCTTTGATTTAATTAAAGCTAAATATTGGCCAATCGTCACACGCTTGCGCGACGGATGCTTGACACTGTAATTATCTCCCGGGGTGCTTTGTCTTAAAAGGCTGCGTTCGAGCGTGAAACTCAATTCCAACGTTCACTCATCAGGGGCCCCTGTTTTTCTAAAGACTGTTTGCTTACCGTTTCTTTAAGTCATCCGTAAATTAATTGTCAGGCTATAAAAAATGGCCCCTTTTGTGACTTCTTGCCAGTTGGGACATTGAGATGCAAAACACTTGATTAAAAGAGTAATTCAGTCTACTAGAATGGCCTGTTATGTTGTTTCCCGAGAAAACAGTTTATTTTCACCGTTGAGAACTGAGATTTCTTATCTCTGTCTGTTTCTCAATATAATGTCTGTCATTTATAGCAATAACAGTATACAGTATCAACATGTTACAAAAGTAGGAAAGTTGAATGAAAGTCCATGATGCTTTATAACATACAGCAACCTTTATACGGTTTGTCATGTTTTTGATAGTAGCCTACAGTACTCTTGTACTGATTGATGTGTATTCCCGCCTCTCTCTATATATATGTATTATGTGCTCTCTCGCTCTCTCTGCCTTTACCAAGCCCTCTCTTTTCCTCTACCCCCCCCTCTTTCTCTCTCTTTCTATCTCTCTCTGTCTCTGTCTGTTTACTGTTTGAATTATTCACCAATGCCACCGTAGTGACCCGCTCCTTGTCAGCGGTGTAGCCATGGCCCGGTGTACTGTAGGTGCTGAGCTGAGCGGTGCGTGTGAGGTGCCAGGCCCAGCCTCGCTTCCCTCACTCTGTCCTTCGCTGTAATTTGTGTCACTGACTGGAGTTTGAAGGGTTTGCTGCACTGTGCTGCACTGTGTCACGGGGTGGCAGAGGCTATGTGTGTGAATGTGCGTCCGTTTGTGCAAGAGAACATGTGTGTGTGTGTGTGTGTGTGTGTGTGTGTGTGTGTGTGTGTGTGTGTGTGTGTGTGTGTGTGTGTGTGTGTGTGTGTGTGTGTGTGTGTGTGTGTGTGTGTGTGTGTGTGTGTGTGTGTGCCCCCTTCCCTCCCATCAGCACCATGTCACAATGAGGAGAAGGGCACGGCTCCGGCACTGAGTCGCTCACAGCTGCGACTTGTCACTTTAGTCAGCTCAAATTTTGAGAAAATCAATTCAGAACTTTAATTGTCTTGACTCCCACGCCTGTTCCAGCGCTGCCACCCGGCCACCGCCAGGTCCCCCCCACCTCGAAACAGACTCCCGGGGGGGGAGGGACAAGTCATCAATCTTAAATCACATCCTCAAAACTAATGGTAGCCGCAGCGCTGGGCCTGCTAAATTGAATTATTGGTGGACGGACCAAAAACTGCTGAGATTATTTTTAAGGAAGGGAAGGAAGCGTAGAGAGAGTCTTAATGACAGGATGTGGGAAGGAAGGATGTGGTCTGAGTGGTGAGGAGAGAGAGAGAGAGAGAGGGAGGCCATAGGCATCACTGGCTAGACTATGTCCTTCATCACTGGTGGCATATTCATGTCCTGTCTGACTCACTCAGCATGGCACAGTAGGCAGACTGGCAGAATACTGTTTGTTACAGACACCCACCTCCTGGTAGACTATAGCCCTGACACATCTAGTCAACTAACCAGCTCTTGATTAATTCAATCCAGTGTTAGTTCTGGGCTAGAACAAAAATGCGGGTCTCCATGAGCAGGGTTGATGAACACTGTTCCTGAAACACTAGAGAATGAATCCCCTTGTTGTGTCAGCTCCTGTTGTAGTGGCTGTGTTGTACTGTACTTTTGTACTGAGGGCCTGATGATTAGAGACAGGTGGTGAGTGAGACAGTAAATAACCCTCAAGGGTTCTCACTCAAGGGTTCTCCCTCCTCTCTCCTCGCTCGCATGAGCAACATTTCAGAGTCGTAGACTAACAGTAAGCAACAAAAGGTGAAAGTTGATCGTAAATACGTAAGGCGATGTCAAGTGTATTGCAGGTGGTAAACGTGCTACAGTCGATGTCACTCCAGGTGTTGTGTTCAGTTACTGCTGCCTTCTGAGCAACATGAAAGTGATGGATGAAAGTTTTGCTTTCCCCCAGCCCAGCGCTGAATTAAATTGAAAGCTACTGTTTATTCCCTCCTGTTTCTCTCGCTCGCTGCTGCAGAATTGGGTTTGTTTGCAATTGGTTTAAGCCAGAGGGGTCGTTGTGGAGGAAAAGGGCTAATATTTCCTCTTGATGGAAAATATGATTACATTTGTTTTGTCTCTCTCTCCCTTTGCCTATGTCAGTAAATCAGATCAGTGCGCTCCCTTGTCAACACGCGCTCCTTGTTGAGCAGTCAAAGTTAATTTGCAAACGTGCCATTTGGTTTTTTTCCCCGGCGTTTCTCACCGAAAGCCTCAATTTTCCAGCATCCTTGCGGAGCGCTTGTCTTTCCGCCGAGAGTTTTTATCCTTATTCAGAAAATTAGATGGGGAGGGAGAAAGAGTTGTACTTTTATGATGCAGTTTCACTCATTGCACAACTAAGGTGGTTTGGGAAACTTTGAGTCTTGTCTGAAGCAGGTGATGTTTACCTCTGTCTGTCGCTGGCTGTGGATAGGAAGGCATGGTTGTCGATAGGCTTGGTTCTGTGTTGAGGGTTGGTTCTGGGTTGTCAACTCTCTCCCTTTGTACTGGAATAGGAGCTTCCTGTGGGGAAAGAGACTACTGAGCCGTTATTCATCATCCTCTAGCTCTCTCTGCTCTCCTGTCTCCAATGGCAGCAGTCTGTCTCAGGCTCATTCATCATGTGTCCAAACAGGGCCAATTGGTGAGCTCCTCTCTAACCCTCTGCTACAGAGATGTAATGAAGGCCCTATGGCTGGGCTCTGATAAACATCTCAATGATATCATTATTAACCAGGGTCAATTATGAGGGCTTTATAGTGAGACGGCAACACGTTGATGATATTTCAAGGTTACAGTTCTTTTCTTTTTGTATTTCCATACTATTCCATTGTCTGAAACAGTTACCTTTACAGTAGCCATGTAACTTTGAAGATTCAAATTGTAAATCAAAAGATGTAATTAAGGATGAGGATGTCTGAATTTGTTGTTAGACTCAGTTGGTGGAGCATGGCTCTTGCAACACCAGGATAGTGGGTTTGGATCCCTGGACCACCCATATAATAAAAAATGGATGCATGCATGACTAAGTCGCTTTGGATAAATGTGTCACCTAAATGGCATATATTCATTTGTTAACCCTTTACACTTGTACATGTACACGTGTTGAAAATAGCAGATTTGGGCACTAATAAGCACCTAAATTGGAACGTTGTGGCTGTACAGTAAGATGCTATACATGACGTCAGAGTTCTGTCTCTGAGCTTCACAGTGCTGTATGGGTTTTGACTGACAGACATTCTGAACTTGAGCACCGCGTGTGACAAGAAGTTGCCCCTATCCCTCTCAGTAATTGGGCAACTTTTTTGTTGTCTAAGTGAGGGAAAGGCTGTAAACTTAAGATGACTCAATGTATTTTGAAAGATGAGACGTTAAGGATTATAATAAATAGTGCTTTGATGTCATACAAGCAACCGAAACACCTGCTAGTCCAAATGTGCTCTTCTCATGTCCAAATCATACAACTAATTTCATATACAGTTGAAGTCTGAAGTTTACATACACTTAGGTTGGAGTCATTAAAACTTGTTTCTCAAACTACAAATTTCTTGCAAACTAACTATAGTTTTGGCAAGTCGGTTAGGATATCTACTTTGTGCATGACACAAGTAATTTTTCCAACAATTGTGTACAGTCCTATGTTGACATAACCTGAAAGGCCGCTCAGCAAGGAAGAAGCCACTGCCTCAAAACAGCCATTAAAACGCCAGACTATGGTTTGCACATGGGGACAAAGATTATACTTTTTGGAGAAATGTCCTCTGGTCTGATGAACCAAAAATAGAACTGTTTGGCCATAATGACCATCTTTGGAGGAAAAAGGGGGAGGCTTGCAAGCCGAAGAACACCATCCCAACCATGAAGCACGGAGGTGGCAGCATCATGTTGTGGGGTGCTTTGCTGCAGGAGGGACTGGTGCACTTCACAAAATAGATGGCATCATGAGAGAGGAAGATTATGTGGATATATTGACGCAACATCTCAAGACATCAGTCAGGAAGTTAAAGCTTGGTCGCAAATGGGTCTTCCAAATGGAGAATGACCCCAAGTAAGCTTCCAAAGTTCTGGCAAAATGGTTTAAGGAGAACAAAGTCAAGGTATTGGAGTGGCCATCACAAAGCCCTGACCTCAATCCTTTAGAACATTTGTGGGCAGAACTGAAAAAGCGTGTGCGAGCAATGAGACCTACAAACCCGACTCAGTTACACCAGCTCTGTCAGGAGGAATGGACCAAAATTCACCAAACTTATTGTGGGAAGCTTGTGGACGGCTGTCTGAAGTATTTGACCCAAGTTAAACAATTTGAAGGCAATGCTACCAACCACTAATTGAATGTATGTAAACTTCTGATCCACTGGGAATGTGATGAAATAAATAAAAGCTGAAATAAACCTTTCTCTCTGCTATTATTCTGACATTTCACATTCTTAAAATAAAATGGTGATCCTAACTGACCTAAGACAGGGAATTTTTCCTAGGATTAAATGTCAGGAATTGTGGAAAAACTACGTTTAAATGTAGTTGGCTAAGGTGTATGTAAACTTCCGACTTCAACTGTACATTTTATATGTCTGAACAGAATGAACCTACACTGTTTGTTTCTTGTGAAGAAAAAAATGGCAGCGGCACATGCACCTGAATGCGCTCATGACTCCTTTCTACTGTATGCGCTCAAAAATGACGATCTGTTTCCTGAATTGCCTTGTGAAGCCTAACACTGTAAGATCATATTTGATAACTGAGCTCGTCATGTTGGCAATAGAACAAGCTTTCAAATGATGGCCACCTGACCCAGATTGCGATTTATAATGGACCGTTTTTGGATTGCATAAACAACAACAGCAATCGTGTGATTGTGGAGATGCAGGATTGTGTTCCAAATTAAACTACAACTGCCCAGCTAGGAGAACTCAAACCCTTGTAATTTTGTTGCCTTACGTTGCACCTACCCCACATTTTTAGGAACAGTCTTAGGTTACTGAATGTATCCAGAATATTTCTATTTCGTTATCAACAACTGTGGCAAAAAGTACATTATGCGGCTTTCATTCAGGCTAATCCTGTTGAGTGATCGAGTTTTAGGGAACTTTTGTCCTCTACAGTAGCTGCCCATTACTACAATGTGTAAATCTCAATGTAACAGTTCTGTGGTCCACATGAGACGTGTCAATACTCTGAGCTATATAGGTTGTGGCAGTGTTACTTCAGGGACAACATTTGCCTTGAAGTACTGTCTTTCCTCATCTTCAATGTCAGCCCGCGGGGCTCCGACGACAACATATGTTCCCTCTTCAATGTCCTCAAGACGTGGCGGCAATCACTCATCACACAAACCAAACGTTATGCATTGCTGCCCGGGCTTCGGTCTCTCTCTTTTTCTCTCTTCTATCTCTTTTCTCTCCTCTCTCTCCCGCCAAAACAGATGGGGAAAATTACGAGTTGCTGTTATGCCTCAAAAGTACTTTGATGAATATACAGCACGGTGCCACCCACCCACTGTTGAAATGACAAAATCATTCATTGCCGTTGTGCGTAAGCTGCATGGCGTTCAGGAGCGTCTCGCCCAGCGTAAGCGGCTGTCGAAAACTCAGTTGTAAAAGATTAATCTGTTGCCTTCAGGTAGGTGATGAAAATCAATGGCAGGAAGAGAGAAAATACTCCGAGCTGTTTGTTTAACCAGAGAATAAAGGAGAGGTGGAACATCCTTGTTTCTCTTCCTCAGGACATGTGTAGTCCTTGAATGTTCCCAGTGTGACCGTGATACTGTACCTTTATCTTAGATGAGAATGAGGAACCACTTGTGATTTATCAATACTGGGGTACAGCATTACTTTTGAGGTATGTACACTACCGGTCAAAAGTTTTAGAACACCTACTCATACTAGGGTTTTTCTTTATTTTTTACTATTTTCTACATTGTAGAATAATAGTGAAGACATTAAAGCTATGAAATAATACATATGGAGTGATGTAGTAACCAAAAAAGTGTTAAACAAATTGAAATATATTCTTCAAATAGCCACCCTTTGCCTTTATGACAGCTTTGCACACTCTTGGAATTCTCCCAACCAGCTTCACCTGGAATGCTTTTTCAACAGTCTGGTTAAGTGTGCTTTGAATTCTAAATAAATCACAGACAGTGTCACCAGCAAAGCAACCTCACACCATAACACCACCTCCTCCATGCTTTATGGCGGGATATACACATGTGGAGATTATCCGTTCACCAACATCGCGTCTCACAAAGACACGGCGGTTGGAACCAAAAATCTCAAATTTGGACTCCAGACCAAAGGACAGATTTCCACCGGTCTAATGTCCATGGCTCGTGTTTCTTGGCCAAAGCAAGTCTCTTCTTATTATTGGTGTCCTTTAGTAGTGGTTTCTTTGCAGCAATTCGACCATGAGGCCTGATTCACACAGTCTCCTCTGAACAGTTGATGTTGAGATGTGTCTGTTACTTGAACACTGTGAAGCATTTATTTGCTCTGCAATTTCTGAGGCTGGTAACTCTAATGAACTTATCCTCTGCAGCAGAGGTAACTGGGTCTTCCATTCCTGTGGTGGTCCTCATGAGAGCCCGTTTCATCATAGCGCTTGATGGTTTTTGCGACTGCACTTGAAGAAACTTTCAAAGTTCTTGAAATGTTTCATATTGGCTGACCTTCATGTCTTAAAGTAATGATGGACTGTCGTTTGTCTTTGCTTATTTCCATATGTGTCTTCGCTTCTTTGCACATGTGCTGTTTCATAGTTGTGATGTTTTCACTATTATTTTACAATGTAGAAAATGGTGGAAATAAAGAAAATCAATAAAGAAAAACCATCGAATCAGTAGGTGTTCTGAAACTTTTGACCGGTAGTGTATATTGTATTTCTCTCATGTGTCATGTACTAGTAGGCCTTTTGCCCCCCAAACAATTTCCCCCTTTCTGTACCACATGGACTTGCATGTTCAAGTGAACGTATTTAGTTGAACTGGGACAGCTTGAAGCAGGTATTTGGACATGTCTGGTCAGAGAGAGAGATGAGACAAAGATATGTAATGTAGTTAACCAAAGTTCAATCAGTGAAATTGGTCTGAATGCTTGTTGAACTTCATCAAGCAGCGCAACATTTGTCACTTTTGTTTCTTACTCTACGGGCATAGTGGGAATGAATACAAACATGGCATCATCAGCATAGCGTCTTGTTTCTTCTTTCCTACTAGCCATGTGTGGAATTTCATTCACCTATTTACCTTATAGCCTACAAGCACGGACAGTAATGCCCATTCCTCTCGCTTGCTGTTTAACTTTTGGGCTCATTCTTGTAATTATCACCTTCCTCTCTCTTAATAAATGGACGTAAATGTTGGGATGTATTTACATGTCAACTTAACCTCATTCTCCGCTCGGAGTTTTTCAGCAATAGTTTTCGACAACCATCCAGATCCTCACCACCAGCAGCTATAATAACTTTAAGGCCCGTCATTGGAACTCCTTTCCTCCGAACGCGGTGTTTCGATACCAGCGGCCCCACGTAGAGCTACCTGTACTGTACCATGCCCATGGAAGTGATCTATCTGTCTGCCTTCTGTCTAACACCTGCTCTCTCTTTACACACCGTACTACTGTACCATGCCCATGGAAGTGATCTATCTGTCTGCCTTCTGTCTAACACCTGCTCTCTCTTTACACACCGTACTACTGTACCATGCCCATGGAAGTGATCTATCTGTCTGCCTTCTGTCTAACACCTGCTCTCTCTTTACACACCGTACTACTGTACCATGCCCATGGAAGTGATCTATCTGTCTGCCTTCTGTCTAACACCTGCTCTCTCTTTACACACCGTACTACTGTACCATGCCCATGGTAGTGATCTATCTGTCTGCCTTCTGTCTAACACCTGCTCTCTCTTTACACACCGTACTACTGTACCATGCCCATGGTAGTGATCTATCTGTCTGCCTTCTGTCTAACACCTGCTCTCTCTTTACACACCGTACTACTGTACCATGCCCATGGTAGTGATCTATCTGTCTGCCGTCTGTCTAACACCTGCTCTCTCTTTACACACCGTACTACTGTACCATGCCCATGGTAGTGATCTATCTGTCTGCCTTCTGTCTAACACCTGCTCTCTCTTTACACACCGTACTACTGTACCATGCCCATGGTAGTGATCTATCTGTCTGCCTTCTGTCTAACACCTGCTCTCTCTTTACACACCGTACTACTGTACCATGCCCATGGTAGTGATCTATCTGTCTGCCGTCTGTCTAACACCTGCTCTCTCTTTACACACCGTACGACTGCACCACCACCCAGAATGAATAAAACAGCTTGTGAGGTCGCTGTCAGATATTAGCTAAGCAATAAAAAGCTGAATGTTTGATAAGGTATATTCAGACAGTGATATTATTACATCGTTACATGAGCTAGTGTTTGAGGTTAGGGCCAAAGTTTGGTGTCACTTTGTCATTTCTCAGTATTGGAGGCCAGTACAGTATCTGACAATATTGGATTTCAGTCTGGTTTTGAATGAAATACCGCAGAAAAAAAAGAAGTTAATCTCATGTAGATTTCTCTCATCTCGTACTGTAAGGCAGATTGTTATTTATGGAATTTTATACATTTGTGTTCATATGTTATTATTGTAATGTACAATAATTCCATCAGTCCAAAGTTCCATCTTCCACAATGCTTTTTCTTTTTATCAGTCTGTCTCTTTCCCTGTTTCTCTCTCTCTCTCTCTGCTTCTCTCCCTCTGTTCCTTTTTGTCTTTGATTTCCATTAATCTTTTTTGAGGGCCTTATACAATCCATCTCCCCAGCCATGGGGTATTCCCTGAGGGTGAATTACTCTGGAGGCCTAGTGTGCCCTTGCACTGTATCAGATTGACCCTCGGCTTGTTTGCCATTTTGTATACTGCACTGTTTATTTAACAAGGAGCAGAGTGAGTGTGATTTCCAGGGACGGTCCCTCTGATAGTAGCTTTGACACCCTGCCTGAATAATGACCCTCATTATGGAGCCTCTGACAGCTACTGAAAGGGCTGATTTATGAATATGCTGGGTGCTGTGGAGCTGCTTGGAGCTGCCTGGGACTGCATGGAGACCCACTCCACTCATGCCTCTCACTGGCTCCCCTGGTCTTGCTCCTGGCTAGCTGGCTGGCTACTCCACCACCAGCACCCCTCACACACACACACAAACACACACATGTCCACGAAGAGGTGTGTATATGCACACACACACACATGTCCACGAAGAGGTGTGTATATGCACACACACACACATGTCCACGAAGAGGTGTGTAAATGCACACACACACACATGTCCACGAAGAGGTGTGTATTTGCACACACACACATGTCCACGAAGAGGTGTGTATGCACACACACACACATGTCCACGAAGAGGTGTGTATATGCACACACACACACATGTCCACGAAGAGGTGTGTATATGCACACACACACACATGTCCACGAAGAGGTGTGTATATGCACACACACATACACACACATGAGAGCTGAGATGGAGGGAAGAAATGCAGAGAGATATGGGTCTAGGTCTGGCTGTATCCTAACCCTCTGAACTTTCGTCTTAACATTGTAGTCAGGAATGGACATTGACAGTCATGAATAATTGCTTCAAGCATTGGATTGGTAATGAAAAAGCCAAAGGAAAACAACTACAGGTGATAGTAGTAGCGTGGGTCAGCCCTGAAAAGTGAACAAAGTTCCCACGAAAGTTTTTATTTTGTATTATTTTATTCTGTAAGTTTTTTGTTGTGCTGGTATGGAGGCTTCCACAACACACTTCTGAAGAACTCCCTCCTCTACAACTTTGTGTTTTTCTTTTTTGGTCAGTCCTTTATCACCCGAGAGAGAAAGAAAATCACCTGAGAGATTAACCCTATACATATTAACCCTTTAAAAAACACACATCAAAGGGTCCGTAAAACTCATTTTTTCCCCGCACCAGCAGAATCGATTAAGCAACGCTGAAGAAACCCCCCACGGTAGGTGCTACAGTAGTTGAGCTTGCCGAGGCCTTGAGAAGAGATGCGGCAGCTCCTGTTTGAGAGTTGGGATATCCAGCTATCCAGCGGATATGCATAAACACTAGACAGGCGAGCGAGAGCTGTGCCGCAGATAAAGCTGTACAAGCCTGTCAGAATCCAGCAGCTCACCTAGTGATTTATGACCATCCCACTGAAGCTTCCCACCAAATCCACCACTAGCCTTTTGTTTACAGTGGAGATGGCCCTGTTTGACCAGCGCACTTACACACACACACACGGATACGCACACACACTTACACACACACACGGATACGCACACGCACGCACGCACACACACACACACGGATACACACACACACGCACACACACACACACACACACACACACACACACACACACACACACACACACACACACACACACACACACACACACACACACACACACACACACACACAATACCCTGACAAAGCAATATTAGGCAAGCCAGGCTGTCCCCCTCATTAGGGCCTTACTGTCAGGCAGGAGACAATACACAGCAGATAAGAACACACAGTTAGAGACACACACGGGTACACACTGTAGCACACACACACTAGATGATGCACAACCAATGAGAGCACACGCAGCCATCAGACAATAAGAAGGAATGGGTACAAAAGAAAGTGATAAAGTTGTGTCATCTGTGATATCCATATTGTCCTGCTGGGGCCTTACTGTATATGATTATGTCTCTCTCTCACCTAATATCTTTGGTCTCCCTTGGTCTATGGCAACCAGACTCGAGCGCAACTTGACTTTCCATACAATCTGAATTTCTTATGTTCACAGCATGTAAATCTCAGAGATTCTCAAAGAACTGAATGATAAACTGTGCGGCTATCTGTAGAGAACCACAGGTAACTGCCAAAATAAAGGGAACACCAACATGAAGTTCCTTAAAGGAAAGGCTCGCCCATTTTGAATGTTATATTGTTTTTGTGCATGTCTGAGTGATGTTCTATCTATTCCCATGATTTCATGTGTATCTGAGTTATTGGCGTTCAAGCAGGCAGAAATCCGTCCAGTATGACGTAGCACTGTGATAAAGTATCTCTCACTACACTGGAAGTTAATAGGAATATGATTTTTAGATGATGAAAACGTCTCACATACATGTCAGATATCAATACTGTCCGATGTCATAACTCGGGAGGATGTCTTCTCTCCAATGAGCCATTGATCATATTTTTGCGATATACCTACCTCGAGAAGAAGTTTGGAACTACCAAGACTCCTCTTAGAGCTGGCCGACAGGCCAAACTAAGCAATCGGGGGAAAAGGGCCTTGGTCAGGGATGTGACCCAGAACCCGATGGTCCAGAGTTCCTCTGTGGAGATGGGAGAACCTTCCAGAAGGACAACCATCTCTGCAGGACACCAATCAGGCCTTTATGGTAGAGTGGGCATACGAAAGCCACATGACGGCCCGCTTTGAGTTTGCCAAAAGGCACCAAAAGGACTCTCAGACCATGAGAAACTCAATTGAACCTCTCTTAAGAGACTGAAAATAGCTGCGCAGCGACGCTCCCATCCAACCTGACAGAGCTTGAGAGGATCTGCAGAGAAGAATGGAAGAAACTCCCCAAATACAGGTGTGCCAAGCTCGTAGTGTCATATCCAAGAAGACTCAAGGCTGTAATCGCTGGCAAAGGTGCTTCAACAAAGTCTGAATACTAATGTAAATGTGATTATTATCATTTTTTTATACATTTGCTAAAATTTCTAAAAACCTGTTTTTGCTTTGTCATTATGGGGTATTGTGTGTAGATTGATGAGGGAAAAAACAAATTAATCAATTTTAGTATAAGGCTGTAACTTAAAGAAAGAAAAAGTCAAGGGGTCTGAATATTCTTCGAATACACTGTAACTAGCTACATTACATTCTGATATTGTCTTCGGTATTATTGTGTGTAGCTATGTTTGCTAGCCAGGCCATAGAGAGAGCATTGCATTGTGGATTTTGTAGTCAACTTGGCTGCAACAGATTTCCACAACAATATTCCATGTTGCTACCAATCTTATTATAATGCCAAAATTAAACATTTGTTCACAAAAAATATGATTCTCACATATTAGTGTTTTTTAGAACTGTAAATTAAAGGAAGGAGTGGTTTTGGGTGGATTTTTCCTTTATTAGGGCATTTGACCCCCATGAGCCGCCAGAACAGCTTCAATGCGCCTTGGCATAGATTTTTACAAGTGTTTGGAACTATATTGGAGGGATGCGACATCATTCTTCAACACCATTCTTAAAGAATCTCCCATGTGTTCAATTGGGTTGAGATCTGGTGACTGAGACACACACACTTTGAACCCCGCATGCTCATATGAGACCTGTCTTTCAAAGTCACTGAGATCTCTTCGAGCCATGGTAGCCAAAATTTGGGGCAACTGGGCATTTTTATACATGACCCTAAGCATGATGGGATGTTAATTGCTTAATTAGCTCAGGAACTACAAATCAAATAAAAATGTATTTCTTATATGCACTGAATACAACCGGAGTAGATGTAAGCATGAAATGCATACCCACGAGTCCTTTCCCAACAATGCAGAGTTAAGAAGTAAAAACATTTGAAAATAAAAAGTAAAATACTAACACAAAAAAACAATAACGAGGCTATATACAAGGAGTCCCGGTACCGAGTCAATGTCCAGGGGTACTACGTAGGTAGGGGTAAAAGTGACTCGTCAATCAAGATTGATAATTAACAGAGTAGTAGCAGCGTATGTGGAGAGTGTGAAAGTGTGTGTGTGTGTGTGTGCGGCGTCAATATGCATGTGTATTTGTGTTTTGTGTGTGTGTATTGAAGTATAATTGTGTGTGTGGCGCCGATGGCGAGTGTCTGGAAGCACCTGCTTTCAATATACTTCGTATCCCTCGTTTTCTCAAGTGTTTCCTTTATTTTGGCAGTTACCTGTAGGTATGCACCGGTTCTGAGGGTTGTCAAATTATTGATACAATTATTTGTGGTAGTTTGCCTTTTTTACAGTAATGATTACTGTGGTGGGGATGGCTGCAGCTCTCACTTGGGACCGGAATGGCTGTTACTGCATTGATGAACCCAGGGACACACAGAGATCTATCTGCATGCTTCTCTGATGTTCCGTTCTCTGTATCTCACATTAAAAAGCCTGGATAAAAGGTAAGGAATATGCTTTATTAACTTTAAATATGCATGATGTTTCAGAGGAAAGTGCTGCAGCACGACATCAGGAATGTCCAAAAGCTTGACTACTTATTTTTCGATTTTTCAAGAACTGTAAATAATTGAAAACAGAGCGAATAGGCAAGAGGGTGGAGAAAGATGGAAAAAAGACCAGCTCTGGCACATTCTGCATAAGCACGTCCTTATTAGTGACCTTGAATGCCCTGGGAAATAAAAACCAAAGTCGCACAGAGACGGGGACCTCGAGCTTTCTCTCTCACATTACCAATATTGCAGCCCTTGCATGAAGAAACAACTTTTGTCCCTCGTACAACAGTCGAGAGCTTATCCCCAGTGATTTGGACTTGTCACAGAGAGTCTAGAGTCAAAGGCTACGGTGATATGCCCTCTTGCTTTATCCTACAACACAGCAGCTCTCAGCCCCATTCAGGTGTCCATAACACCATTACAGCCTGACCCCGTGTCCATAACTCCGATACAACCTGACCCCGCAACACCATTACTGAATGCCAAGCGTCACATCTGGGGGAAACTAGGTACCATCCCTATGGTGAAGCATGGTGGTGGCAGCATCATGCTGTGAGGATGTTTTTCAGCAGCAGGGACTGGGAGACTAGTCAGGATCAAGGGAAAGATGAATGGAGCAAAGTACAGAGAGATTCTTGATGAAAACCTGCTCCAGAGCACTCAGGACCTCAGACTGGGGCAAAGGTTAACCTTTCAACAGTACATCGACCCTAAGCACACAGCCAAGACAACACAGGAGTGGCTTCGGGACAGGTCTCTGAATGTCCTTGAGTGGCCCAGCGAGAGCCCGGACTTGAGCCCGATCAAACATCTCTTGAGAGACCTGAAAATAGCTGTGCAGCAACGCTCCCCATCCAACCTGACAGAGCTTGAGAGGATCTCCAGAGAAGAATGGGAGAAACTCCCTAAAAACAGGTGTGCCAAGCTTGTAGCGTTATACCCAAACAACGTCTTAAGTGAGAAGTAGGAATTGATCTGAAGCTGAAAAATAAAGGAAATTTACACAAGCACCACAATACCTACCATACCCATGTTCTTCGCTAGGTTTTCCAGCACCCAGCTTTGATCTATTACTGTAGCTATGTTGGTCTATTGAACTTCAAACAATGCTGTTGCTGCAAGTTGCTCAGGATTCAAACCTTCTCTAATAGCCTAATTCATGCTCTTCAGTGTAATAATGGACTTCACGGTGTCCTGCTATTAAAAATAATGTATGTATATATATATCACACACACTACTGGTCAAACGTTTTAGAAAACCAGGAGAGTGATGGAGTGCTGCATCAGATGACCTGGCCTCCAAAATCCCCCGACCTCAACCAAATTGAGATGGTTTGGGATTAGTCGGAGTGAAGTAAACGCAGCCAACAAGTGCTCAGCATGTGTGGAAACTCCTTCAAGACTGTTGGAAAAGCATTCCAGGTGAAGCTGGTTGAGAGAATACCCAGTGTGTGCAAAGCTGTCATCAAGTCAAAGGGTGGCTATTTGAATAATCTCATTTTTAAAAAACATTTTTATTTGTTGAACACTTTTTTGCTTACTACACTTCCATATGTGTCATTTCATAGCTTTGACATCTTCACTATTACTCTAGAACATAGTAAAAATAAAGAAAAATTGTTGAATGAATAGGTGTTCTAAAACTTTTGACTGGTAGTGTATATATCAAATCAAACATAACAATAGCGAGTCTATATACAGGGGGTCCAGCAGTCTTATGCATTGGGGGTAGAAGCTTTTAAGGCCCTCTTCACGACCGTCTTGGTGTGTTTTGGACCATGGTAGTTTGTTGGTTATGTTCGGCCTGCCCTAGTACACGATCAGCTCCTTTGTCTTGCTCACATTGAGGGTGAGGTTGTTGTCCTGGCACCACACTGCCAGTTCTCTGACCTTCTCCCTATAGGCTGTCTCATCGTTGTCGGTGATCAGGCCTACCACTGTTGTGTCGTCAGCAAACTTAATGATGGTGTTGGAGTTGTGCTTGGCCATGCTATCGTGGGTGAACAGGGACTACAGGAGGGGACTAAGTACACACCCCTGAGGGGCCCCAGTGTTGAGGATCAGCGTGGCAATTGTTGCCTACCCTTACCACCTGGGGGCGGCCCGTCAGGAAGTCCAGGATCCAGTTGCAGAAGAAGGTGTTTCGTGGGCTCTATGGTGTAGAACGCTGAGCTGTGGGCAATGAACAGCATTCTCACTTAGGTGTTCCTTTTGTCCACGTGGGAAAGGGCAGTGTGGAGTGAGATTGAGATTGCGACATATGTGGATCTGTTGGGGCAGTATGCGAGTTTGAGTGTGTCTAGGGTATCCGGCAGGATGCTGTTGATGTGAGCAATGACCAGCCTTTCAAAACACTTCATGGCTACGGACGTGAGTGCTATGGGGTGGTTCTCATTTAGGGAAATTACCTTCGCTTCCCTGGGCACATGGACTATGTGGTCTGCTTGAAACATGCTGGTATTACAGACTCGGTCAGGTAGAGGTTGAAAATGTCAGGGAAGACAGTTGCTCAGCACATGCTTTGAGTACACGTCCTGGTTTCATCAGACCAGAGAATCTTATTTGCCATGGTCTGAGAGTCCTTTAGGTTCCTTTTGGCAAACTCCAAGCGGGCTGTCATGTGCCTTTTACTGAGGACTGGCTTCCACCTGGCCACTCTACCATTAAGGCCTGATTGGTGGAGTGCTGCAGAGATGTCCTTCTTTATAAGGTTCTCCCATCTCCACAGAGGAACTCTGGAGTTCTGTGACCATTGGACTCTTGGTCACCTCCCAGACCAAGGCCCTTCTCCCCTTGATTGCTCAGTTTGGCCTGGCGGCCAGCTCTAGGAAGAGTTTTGGTGGTTCCAATCTTCTTCCATTTAAGAATGATGGCCACTTTATTCATTGGGGACCTACAATGCTGCAGAAATGTTTTGGTACCCTTCCCCAGATCTGTGTCTCAACACAATCCTGTTTTGGAGCTCTCCGGACAATTCCTTCCACCTCATGGCTCGGTTTTTGCTCTGACATGCACTGTCAACTGTGGGACCTTTTATAGACAGGTGTGTGCCTTTCTAAATCATGTCCAATTAATTGAACAAGTGGACTCCAATCAAGTCGTAGATACATCTCAAGGATGATCAATGGAAACAGGATGCACCTGAGCTATATTCCGGGTCTCATAGCAAAGGGTATGAATACTTATCTAAATGAGTTATTTTCGTTTTTTTAGTTTTTAATACATTTGCCAACATGTCTAAAAACCTGTTTTCACGATATCATTATGGGGTATTGACTTGCAAAGAAAAAGCCATATGTCAAACTGGCCGATAAAAAGGAAAGATAAAGATAGAACCCAGACACTGGACAAAGGAACTCTGCCTAGAAGGCCAGCATCCCGGAGTCACCTCTTCAATGTTAACGTTGAGACTGGTGTTTTGCGGGTACTATTTAATGAAGCTGCCAGTTGCGGACTTTTGAGGCGTCTGTTTCTCAAACTAGACACTCTAATGTACTTGTCCTCTTGTATAGTTGTGCACTGGGGCCTCCCACTCCTCTTTCTATTCTGGTTAGCGCCAGTTTGTGCTGTTCTGTGAAGGGAGTAGTACACAGCGTTGTACGAGATCTTCAGTTTCTTGGCAATTTCTAACATGGAATAGCCATCTTTTCTCAGAACAGGAATAGACTGAAGAGTTTCAGAAGAATGTTCTTTGTTTCTGGCCATTTTGAGCCTGTAATCGAACCCACAACTGCTGATGCTCTAGATACTCAGCTAGTCTAAAGAAGGCCAGTTGTATTGCTTCTTTAATCAGAAAAACAGTTTTCAGCTGTACTAACATACTTGCAAAAGGGTTTTCTAATAATCAATTAGCCTTTTAAAATGATAAACTTGGATTAGCTAACACAACATGCCATTGGAACACAGGAGTGATGGTTGCTGATAATGGGACTCTGTACGGCTATGTAGATATTCCATAAAGAATCAGCTGTTTCCAGCTACGATAGTCATTTACAATATTAGCAATGTCTACACTGTATTTCTGATCAATTTGATGTTATTTTAATGGAACATGCTTTTCTTTCAAAACCAAGGACATTTCTAAGTGAACTCAAACTTTTGAACGGCAGTGTATATAATAGCATAAGGCTGTATGTATTTTTAGATATAGGCCTATTGTTCAAGTGTATTTTTAGATATAGACCTATTGTTCAAGTGTATTTTTGTAGCGTCACCGTCTATATTGCAAAAATACACAAATCTTTAAGCTATGTATTAGTTTTGAGGTAATAAACATTTTTACATTTGAGTCATTTAGCAGACTTACACGAGCAATTAGGGTTGTCACCTGTCAGGGCAATGAGATTGAGATTGTAACTTCATATAAATATCTTGGAATTTTAATTGATGACGGCATCTCTTTTAAATTGCATATTCAACAACTTACAAAAAAAATGACATTTGTTTTAGGAATAAGGCCTGTTTTTCTTTTGAAGCCAGAAGGAGGCTGGTATCAGCTACATTTATGCCTTTACTAGACTATGGGGATATTTTATATATGAATGCTTCCGCTCAGTGTTTGAGATCAATTGACACCCTTTACCATGGCATTTTGAGATTTATTTTAAACTGCAAAACCCTTACGCACCACTGCACTTTGTATACCAGGGTTGGCTGCCCTTCTCTAGTCACTCGTAGGCTCAGTCACTGGTATACTTTTTTTTACAAAGCCATTTTGGGTTTACTACTTTTTTATTTGGGCATTTTATTGTTCAGAAATGTGGTGCGTACTCTCTTCGTTCGCTGGACTTTATCCTGCTAACTGTTCCAAATGTCCCAACTGAATTTGGTAAAAGGGCTTTTATGTACTCTGCGCCATCGTCATGGAACACCTTACAAAATACTTTTAAACTGGAAGAATTTATCCCAATTGGTATTTTTAAATCACTGATGAATGACCTTGAGACTGATTCTCAGTGCCTCTTTGCTTGACATCATGGAAAAATCTAAAGAAATCAGCCAAGACCTTTGTAGACCTCCACAAGTCTGGTTAAACCGTGAGAGCAATTTCCAAACGCCTGAAGGTACCACGTTCATCTGTACAAACAATAGTACACAAGTATAAACACCATGGGACCACACAGCCATCATACCGCTCAGGAAGGAGAGGTGTTCTGTCTCCTAGAGGTAAATGTACTTTGGTGCGAAAAGTGCAAATCAATCCCAGAACAACAGCAAAGGACCTTGTGAAGATGCTGGAGGAAACAGGTACAAAGTATCTATATCCACAGTGAAACGAGTCCTATATCGACATAACTTGAAAGGCCGCTCAGCCAGGCATAAGCCGCTGCTCCAAAACTGCCATAAAAAAACCCAGACTATGGTTTGCAACTGCACATGGGGACAAAGATTGTACTTTTTGGAGAAATGTCCTCTGGTCTGATGAAACAAAAATAGAACTGTTAGGCCATAATGACCATCGTTATGTTTGGAGGAAAAAGGCGGAGGCTTGCAAGCCAAAGAACAACATCCCAACCGTGAAGCACGGGGGTGGCAGCATCATGTTGTGGGGGTGCTTTGCTGCAGGAGGGACTGGTGCACTTCACAAAAGAGATGGCATCATGAGGTAGGAACATTTTGTGGATATATTGAAGCAACATCTCAAGACATCAGTCAGGAAGTTAAAGCTTGGTCGCAAATGGGTCTTCATAATGGAGAATGACCCTAAGCATACTTCCAATGTTGTGGCAAAATGGCTTAAGGACACAACAAAGTCAAGGTATTGGAGTGGCCATCACAAAGCCCTGACCTCAATCTTATAAAAACATTTGTTGTCAGAACTGAAAAAGCGTGTGCGAGCAAGGAGGCCTACATACCTGACTCAGTTACACCAGCTCTGGCAGGAGGAATGGGCCAAAATTCACCAAACTTATTGCAGGAAGCTTGTGGACGGCTACCCAAAACGTTTGACCCAAGTTAAACAAGTTAAAGGCAATGCTATCAAATACTTATTGAGTGCATGTAAACTTCTGACCCACTGGGAATGTGATGAAAGAAATACAAGCTGAAATAAATAATTCTCTCTACTATTATTCTGACATTTCACATTCTTAAAATAAAGTGGTGATCCTAACTGACCTAAGACAGGGACATTTTACGAGGATTAAATGTCAGGAATTGTGAAAAACTGAGTTTAAATGTACTTGGCTAAGGTGTATGTAAACTTCCGACTTCAACTGTAATTACAGTAGGCTATAAAAATGGAGTTGCACTCTACATACAAGCTAGTACCCAGTAATTTATTGGGTAAACCACCAACGTTTCAGCATCACTGTGCCTTCTTCACAGCTTAGTGTTATTAGTAGGGGGATTCCCACCAGCATGATGCACTATACTACTCACCAAAGCTTCCCACGGTAATGTAAATATATAAATACATAAATACATAAACAGACCATGCAAAGCTGGCAGCATCGTTCTTTGTAGTCCCTTCTGATTTACCAGTGAAGCTGAAAATCAGCTTTGCTGCCTGCTACAGCTAATGTGTCAAATCCAGTGCTATTTCATCCCCTCTCCCTCTCTTTCTCTCTACCAAATGAGTGACATAAAATGTTTTTTTATCGTGCATGTTATTTGCCCTTTGTCATTTTATACGCCGGGAAGTTGTTCATCATCTCTACCTCGCCCGGCTAGGCTAAGCACTATTTAAATCCAAAACGGGTCCAAATGAATAAACAGCTTGTATTTACCCAGCATTATTGCCTTGTCATGTCGGCCTGGCAACGCTAATGGGCCTGCTGACTGTGGCTCTATTTATGAGTGTAATTTCAGCTCTGTTATTTATTATTGGCCTAATAATAAGTACGTCGCCCTTGCTTCATTATCTCTTTCACTACAGTCGCCTCTCCCTTTCTCTTGATGTATCGTTGTCTTCCTGAATTTTAATTGAACAGAAATGTGCCATTATAGCCGAACCGCAGTAATCCCATCAAAGTCTGTCCTTCACGCTCCTCTTACAATGATGTATTAACACAAGGACCACTAATAAACGAAGGCCGCAAGTTGTTTAGACGGCATTAAGGTGCCATTTCTATATATTTGATCTCTTCTTCTGCAGCAGTTGCTTTTGCATTTGTATTTCCTTTGGTTCTCTTCCACAGACAGAATTTCTCAATTAATTTCAAAATCGTCTGCTTTTAATTTAACACCCGAGAATGTGGCGATTTGGTTCAAATTGCTATCGCTATGAATAGACCAAAACAGGAGCTCCAGTTGTAGATGATGCGTAGCTGTCCCACTGGAAACGTCAATAAAACCATTTATCAGAATGATACACAAGGCATACTGTAAAATGCTGTATCTATATACTCAAATTGGAGCATAGACATGCTCGTCAGTATTAGACTTGATCTGTTTTTGTAGCTGGTGCATGGAGTCTATTAGTTAGTTAGTTAGGATAACTATATTCACATAGAGTAGAGGTATTGAGGAGGTGAGTAGTAGCAGTGATCTGTGCTATCCATGGTATCCGATGCAGTAAAGCGTCTCAGGCGGGTTTTTGGCAGGTTGGGTAATCAGGATCCCACTCAGCATCTGAAGCCTGTCACCCTTGTAGCTCTTACCCCCATTTACATCCTTTACTAAATTGCAGCAACAGCCAAACCCGTACAATGATAAAACGACATGCTTCAAGAAGCCAAACCAGGATGGCTGAATTACCGGCAGCTCGGCACCAGTAGCATCGTGCCCCACGCATACGTTGCCTTAGAGAAGGCATGTGAGACACGCTTGTCTTTCCCGCTCGAGCGGGTAGATTATTTTCAGGTATCAGCAGCCAAGATAGAGGGGATTATTTCTGTCCAAATAGAGTTGTCAGTTTGGAAACTCCAGATGCAGTCATTTCACCGGGAGGATAATTATAGGATCAAATGCACGTTACTGTGAAAAGCTGGCGTGGGATGAGCAATCACTCACTAATGATGGATTTTACATGGAGGAAGGTGAACGAGGTGTTGCCGCAAACCATCTCTTTAGTCTCTCCCTGTACTATACTTCAGCCTGCGCTTTAGTGTTAATCTAATAGCAGTCTGCCCACGGTGGTTGACCCGGTGACACTGGATTATTATTGTATGCTTGGACTATCCTACCTATGAGCTTTGACAAGGGAAGTATGCATGATCCGTTGGCCTTTACCAGCCTGCTAAAAATGTCCCAACCGTGGGCTGACCTTTGGGTCAAGAGCTCTTGATAGTTGATCTGATCGCCCCGTTTCGCCAAAAGCTGTGTGCGCCTTTACGCTTGATTGATGAAATCAGAAATCAATCAGTCATCATCGGACAAAATGAGTTGATGAGGATTAAGATGAGTTGGATTGAATGTCTACTGTTGATTGCTTTTCTTTCATTATCCTGCGCATGATGAAAGTAGATGAATTACCTGCATATCACCTGTCTTGCTACCTGCCAACGCACAAGAAAACAAAACGCATCTAATAAGTATTCCAAGAAAAAACTGAAGATAGATTGATCGATGCCACATCTGCCCTGCTTTGTTTTATGATCACCTCTCCTTCCTGATAACCATCACTTATCCTCCCCATGCACTCCCCACTGAATAGTTCTCCTCAACACAGCGTACAGCCCCGGGTCTGCAAAGGTCACACAATTAAACGGATAGGCCTTGTGTTCATGTCACAGAATGATGATGTATCACTCTGGGCCGGCTGTACCTGGCACACTGTGAGTATGAATATAATTTTCAGAGATCATTAAAAATTGAACAGCATGACCTAATTACTAGCTTGCTATTCAGATTCCGAGGCACTACGGGTAAGCTCATCTGGAATCAATTATAATGACATGTTTTGCTGCTTTATCAATCCATATGGAACGAGGGGTAGTATCGCTCGAGCTCAAGATTTACTGTACTTTGAATGATGAGATACCAGTCGATGTTTGTGTGTTGTGTTGTGTTGAGTCCCTGCAATGTCTTCTTCTTGTTTGCGATGGGGAGGTGAGAATGGAGTGTTGCAGTGCTAGGAAGTGGTTCGAGTGTGTTTGGTGTGTACGGTCTGTGACAGGGAAAGAGCCGTCGATGCCTCTGGGGGCGCTGATCCACTGTGCCTGCTAAGGACTGTGGGTAGTGGAGAGGGACATGAGTGCAGTGCATAACAGATTCAAGCTAAAGCTATTCTTTCTTTTTTACTTTTTTTTCTCTTCTTTTTAAACCCCTCCTTTTTTCTTTATTTGGATCGCCAATCGGTGACCGCTAGTCTTCTCAGGTCCACAGGTAGGGAGAACGATCCATAAATACAGAGAGACACTCTGGAAAAGGCACATTTCACTCTACATTATCTTCATGCTAAATCCACTCCCCTCCCCCCCAAGCGTATAGGCGCTTTTCTCATTCACCAAATTGATCATACTGTAACCGAGTTACAAACAAACAAGGAACGTTAGCATGATTATCTGTGTTACAAAGTGTTGTCGGTATCTCTGACTGAAGTTATAAAACCCGGGGCTTTTCATGTCTTTGTGCATTGATTTAACGCTTGCGAAAATGAATTGCAGATCAATTGGATTACCTAGAGGCACAGTTAACGAGACGCCACGACTCTGGGGCTGTTGTGATTTCCATTCATCGTGATATAGAGGCCTGGAAACAGGAAAACGATTTCCATCACACTGCTTGTGGAACTGTTCTGTTGTCGCAACGCCGAATAATGAGTAGTCACTGATTTGTGTTGATGATTTAGGCAGGTTTTGTTGTATTTTTACAGCGTTTTTGGCTCTGTATGCCATGACTGAGGTTTGCTGAGTCATTTTGTGAAGCGATATGCTTGATTAATGGCTAGTAAAATAACTCATTATTGTATTCGTTTTCCTAGGCCATTTCAAGAAGATGCCTCATCGTTGGCATTTAGTTTGGAGAAGAACAAATCATAGGATGACATGACACCCAGTCTGTGAAATAAACACCTTTGTGGTTTTTACAGTATGATGACGTAGTGCATCGCCCAACCTTTGGGTGCATTTTCTTTACCCAATATCACCTTGTTTATTAACCTCTTAGCCCGGTTTGTTTGTCAGACTTCCATTGGTACGGAACTTACGAACGACTCTTGAACCCTCACTTCATCATTGGCTTGTGTTCCGCTGTTTGACAAGAGCGTTTGAATCTGTTTCCGAAGTCAAGCCGGAGCCATATGATAAACATTTATCCACCAGGCCACAGATCCTACACTTGGGATCAATAACAACTGTTGCCATGCACTAATCAGATTGCCTTTCGGATCATGTAATTACCGTTTAATACCCCATCACCGGGAACACTGTGGAGTCGACAGGCTGCCAGCTTCTGATTCCCCCCAGCACGCCGCGATGTCATGCGAGCTTTGTTTACGTCCACACAAACTGACTGACCGCAGGACAGGACACGAGCCCTGGCCGGATGACACAATGGGTTCACTCGGCAGTCGTATGGTACCTCGGAGAGATGACGGGGCTTTGAATTCAGATCAGATTTCTGTTTAGATTGTGATGGAGAGAGAGGGGAAAGTAGACAAGGAAAGGAGAGAGAGAAATAGGGTGTAGGGGATGAGGCAGTGTAAAAGCACGTCCCTAACATGTCCTAAAATAAAGGCCCATAACACTGTGTGACATGGAATTGGCTACACACTGTTGTCTTTATCTCCATCACAGGCCTCACCACAGGACAGAGCTGCTGTGCCTTGCGTCTGAGCCTTGAATAAGAATGGAATAGTTCCTTATGAATGATGATGTGCTGGGCCACTGGAAACAGACTTGTTTGTTAACAACACAGACCTGGTCTGGTATGGGATGCCTCGGAATTCCTTCTGTAAACCAGGCCAGGCAGTAACAGTATGTCTGTGGTAAATACATCAGCCTAAAAGTCTCTACTGTACCGCAGCGCTTTGCGGTGTTCCGTCCTCAGACTCAAAACCATGTGGTCATAATATGATGGTATTCTATAGGTTCAGGAGTTTATAGGAGTCTATAGGTTCAGGAGTTTATAGGAGTCTATAGGTTCAGGAGTTTATAGGAGTCTATAGGTTCAGGAGTTTATAGGAGTCTATAGGTTCAGGAGTTTATAGGAGTCTATAGGTTCAGGAGTTTATAGGATTCTATAGGTTCAGGAGTTTATAGGAGTCTATAGGTTCAGGAGTTTATAGGCGTCTATAGGTTCAGGAGTTTATAGGAGTCTATAGGTTCAGGAGTTTATAGGAGTCTATAGGTTCAGGAGTTTATAGAAGTCTATAGGTTCAGGAGTTTATAGGCGTCTATAGGTTCAGGAGTTTATAGGAGTCTATAGGTTCAGGAGTTTATAGGAGTCTATAGGTTCAGGAGTTTATAGGAGTCTATAGGTTCAGGAATTTATAGGAGTCTATAGGTTCGGGAGTTTATAGGACTCTATAGGTTGAGGAGGTTATAGGAGTCTATAGGTTCAGGAGTTTATAGGAGTCTATAGGTTGAGGAGGTTATAGGAGTCTATAGGTTCAGGAGTTTATCGGAACGCTGTCTAGCCTTCTTACTAAAACTGCATACTGTGTACTAATCGTACTACATACTATTTACAACGTACTGTTTAGTAAATAGAAGTGCAGTAAGCTACACATATCGACATACTAGGCTCGTCCATAATGAGAATGCTTATCTAATACACAGTTGCGTTGATTCATGTACAGCGCGTAACCATTTCGAATTATCAGCTGTTGTCAAACATACAGTACGTAGGTCTCGAAAGACGATTCTCTTCCTCAGTAGTGTGCAGCAAATTCTACGACATGAAAAGTTGAAATTAGTATGACATCCTAGCATTTAAAGCGTAAAACATTTATTTTTTAAAGTCATATACTGTAAAACAACATTTTGCATACCCAAAATGCCTTTTCGGACATGGCCTAGGTCCTAGTTAGAGTCAATATTAGACCTAGTTACTGCATTTTGTGTTTTCCTGGTCAGGTCATGTGCTCGGGGAAAAACTCCTGGCTCTCTCTATCCGATGTTAATCTTGCCTTGCTCTTGTTGACTTCATTGAAATCATAGGAATCATAACAACCTTCCCTGCAGGGGTGTACAGTGGAAAGGGCCTAGAGAGGCCTCCTGCTGACTGACTGAAGCCAGACCGTTGGGATTAGCAGTCTCCGTGTGGCTTTTGACTGGCTGTTGAAAGTTCCTCGCTATTCGGGTAGATTTCTTTTGTTGGTGTATTGAAATTAGTTCTCGTTATAAGAACCCCTCCTTGATTATTGTATGAGGGTCCATTATTAAAATGAACCGCCACGTTCTGACTGGAAAACCCACGTCAAGGCCTGTGTTCTGTACCCTGTCATTAATGTCACCATCTCCGCTCTTATCCCGCTATTTGTCCCCTATTAAAAGAAATGACTGGAAGGACGGCAAATCATTCGCTTTTATTGCATGTGGTAATGTACACTATTAAGTGGCAGCATATCGAAACAAACCTTTGATTAAATGTATTTAAATCACAAAGAAACAGCAAGATCTCTCCTCTCCTCTCCTGTTAAGAAGGGCCTCATTGTGCTGCGGTAGCTGCCTGTGCCACCTCGCTGACTGTTAGCGCCTGTGGTTTCGTGAAACGTTTTTTTTTTTCTCTCTTTCTCTAAGAACGTCGCTTGTTCTAAGGACTCTCACGAGGCAGGACCCCGAGATTAAATCAAGCCACCTATAATAAAGTACAACGTTATATTCTTTTTGTCATCGTTACTGATTCCACTGTGCTAAGGCTTGGGTGGATTCTAATGCATTTCAAATGGGTTCTATGTACAAAAGGGAGAACGTTGAGGATTGGAGGATCACCCGCGTAAATTACTATGGTCTTCGTTTCATTATGACTTTCTAAAAAAAATACATTATTAGTCTTCTTGGGGTTGTTCAAATCTTTATATGTGAAGGTAATGTTAATTAAAAGGCCTTATAAAGTAAAGCCATAACCTGCCATATTTTACATTTACAGTAATAATGTTGGTTTCTGTTGTCTTGCTGTCAAAATACCAAATTGCCAGAATAGGAATAATATGTGTACCTAAAGGTAATCTGGAAAGATATGATTGAAAAGGAAAATAAAAGCAAAATAAACAGCTTTAGAAATCCTATCCAGGCATCCATCCATCCATAGAATTCAAGAGTGCAGTTCAGCCATGCCAAGAAAGGCGTGCAAATCTATGTAAGTATCTCACTGTTTGCATAATAGATTCGAAATTAGCATTTTTGTTCATTTTCCATGTATGCACAGCGCCTGGAAGAATAACACTCCATGCATATCAGATCAGCCTGCTTACAATTTTGCGCAGTATATTATTTGACAATCTAAAATGTGTAATTTGCATGAAATTGCTTAATTAAAACACAGTCACCAGGGGTATTAATGTCTTTGTCTGGCGGTGAAGTGGAGGGGTAGGCAGAGCAGGGGAGATGTAAAACGCTGTCAGATAGGACTGTCAGTAGAGAGCCAAAGGAAACGGCGCCTGCCCGGCCCGCACGGCGCCTTGAATGGTGTGATGGCGTGATGAAGAGGATAAGACCTGCCCAGCTAATTTGGGTTCGACTGGTAAACAAAGGCTATTTGCGCCGCAATGATATCAAAAGGAGGGAGGAACGGGCAGAGGAGGGAGGGGAGGAAAGAGGAGGGAGGGAGACGTAGAGTGAAGGATGGACGGATGAGAGAGAGGGCGGGGGGGGTCTGGACCCTGCTGGCTCGGTGCCATCCCTGGTATCAGTGTTTTCCTTAGGGTGACACTCAGCAGCTTGTGTAATAACACCAGATATACAGTATGAGAACGTACAGATATTTAATCTACTGTTATCATGTTTGTCAGTTTACATTGCTCATTAGGTTGCCATGGTGTACTGTATGGATTGATGCCGTGTATAATTCCTTTTATGAAATTAGCCTGTAACTGTATAATAAGACTTCATTAATTGACTGTATATATTGTTTCCCTTGTACTACATGCATATGATATAGCTCGAATTGAAATGGTATGGAGACTATCAGGACTGGTTTTACAACCACATCTATGGGAGAATCCACAATGTGGGCAGTGAATCGAAAAAACATGAATGCATGACTTATTGTCCGTTCTTCAGTCGAACGTAGTACTGGATGTCGTTGCAGTGGAGGAAAGGGCAGAGAAAGATGAAGTGGCGATTTAGAAATATACACAGGGAAAAAGTCTTGGCGGAGCATGACTGAGAGTGAGATGAAATATTATTTTTCTTTTACAGTTTGAGCAGATCGGCTGTGTAGTCTGCTGAGCTGTACCCTTTGTCTTAAATATCAAAGGCAACACGGACACGTTAACATTTCAATAGTTCCACAACCACAGAAGAAGATAGAAGGGCACATTGAAAGAAGAGACCGAATGGGTGTGAAGTAGCACATATCAAAATAAAGGGCGAGGGAGAAAGAGAAAGAGGAAAAAGAGGCCTTTCTCCATCCCTCCCTCACATCAGTGCCTTTGCTGTAAACTGGTTCAGATTCACAGCCCTTGTACCATTCAGGAGATACAAAAGCGCTGTGTGGCGCTGTGCAGTCGAGGCCTAATTAAAATCCTTTAACGGACTGAGCGAGAGAGAGGTGGGGAGAAAGGAGAAGAGGGAGTGAGGAGAGAGCGGGAGAGAGGTGGGGGGAGAGAGAGAGGGGAAAGACAGGGAGAGGGGGAGGGGAGAAAATGAGAGCTAGAGGGAGTGAGGAGAGAACAAAACGAGAGAGAGGGGGAGAGAGAGAATGGCACACATTCAGGGGCCAGGCAGGTTCAGGAGGGGCCCTGTCAGCAGGCAGCAGAGGGGAGGTAGGTGTGCAGGCTGGGCTCCACACTGCAGACAGCTGCTCAGTGAGCTGGCTGGCCCCGGCCATGACAGCCCTTTACAGTGGTGCTGAAGCCACAACGCCCAATTTCACACACACACGCTAATTGGTCCTTTGATTTGATGTCCCTTGAAAAGGTGGTAGAGAGATGGAATATAGAGGATCCAGTGTGTTTATTTGCTGTGTTTTTTTCTTCTTCTGTTAGCTTGAACCTAGCTACAGCATGTCAGCACACTGTTAGCACGCATCATGGCTTCTCTTCGCAGGGTCGTAACTTCTGACTCATTTTCCATCACTCATTTCCCCAGCTGAACGGAACACGGAGTGGGAAGGCCAATCAGAGTGTGTGTGTGTGCATGTTCTGTGTGGTGCAACTGCGTTCGTGTGTGTGTGTGTGTGTATCAGCTTGTGTACCTGTACTGTAGTAATCAGACTGTAGCAGACAGGGGTGTGGTGAACCCCCTGCCACCATCACTGATCAAATGGAACAACAAGGTCAACTCCTGCTAATGCAGGGAGCTGTTTAGCAGCCGGGCCTCCTTTTGAAATGATGATGATAATGGATTCAGTTCCGCTCATTAATGGAGTCCGAGTGCTCATTAGAGCCCACAAACAAGCTGGCCTGTCAGCCACTGGAAATGCCAAGTGCCCCTACCTACCTACCTACCGCCACCATCTCTATTTGTTTGAGGACCATGCCCCTCTCTGTGCTCCAGACCTCCGCCTCTCCAGCCCTGCTGACCTCCTCTGGCATCAAAGCAGAGGGAGGCCAAGGAACCCCCATTGCAGGCCCTCAACACCGCCTCCTCTCTTCACCCCCTCACCTCCTCCTCTGAGTGTGTCAGGGTTACACAGGCTCAAGAGGGTTGAAATGGATTCCCTTTTTTCTGTCCCTTTAGCCTTGTATTCAAAGCCTTTCAAAGCCTGGAGCACATGTTTGCACCTGCTGAGCAATTGAGGACAGTGAAATTTACTGGATTTACCATTTCCTATGCACAGTTTGTTGTTCATTTTTCATTTTCTCATTTCCCATTGCAGGCTGTAGATTTGGAAAATAAAAGCTCCATTGTAAGAAATGAGGGTTAACAAAAAAGATGAGGATTCTTACACATGTATTCTCTGTTATTCAGAGCCATTTTGACTCTTCTCTCCTGTGTTTCTGAGTGTAATAATGACGTTCCATTACTCTGACTCTCCTGCACCTGTGTCTCCTCACACTAACGGTGACACCAGACAGGCAGGCCACTCCCTCTCCTGACTGGGTCACTACAATCTCCTCTCAACGAGTAGAACACCAGGGGTCCATTACTCTACATCACAGGAGATTGCAGGGTCAAGACAATATCTTAAGCATTTAAAAAACGTATTCTTTTTTTTTACAGTAACGAAGTTGCGTTACAGTATTTGTTGTGTTCCAGTATATCTGATCCTGTTGTTTGGTATTAATTAGCTTCCCTATTTGACACATACGTTATGTTCACAGTGCTTCTGCCTCTGCATTGATGGCTCTTTGGGGTTTTAGACTGGGTATCTGTCAAGCACTTTCTGACAACTGTTGAATCATTTGATTGATTCATGAAGTTGATTTCAACCTGAACATTTTTGTTGTAGTCATATGATGATCTTCTATCAACAATTTACCCATTGCTGTTGGAGAAAACATGTTTTCTGTTATAAGTAGTGCAGGTTTAGTGAAAGCAGGTTGCTTCCTGAATTGACTACCTTCACCTCATTGGTGAAGCAAATCAGTTCCATAGAAGATGAAGAAATGGATTTGATTCTATTGACTGTTTATGGTTTCCTTCATGAACCGTATCCCCAGTCATGTGCAATATGCCAGAATTCTCAACCACATCTGCTCAGTTGTTATAAATCTGAATGCGAAATGACAACATCTTGTCATGAACTAGAAAGGGACTTTGGTTTTCAGGGAGGAGGAAGTCGCTTGGGTCCATCAGAACCTTACAAGTGCCCTGGCATATAGAACACTGATAATGAGATGCATAATATTCTCAATTACTATTTGTCTTGTCATTTTCAATTTAGAATATAAATGTACAAAATCTGTTTAGTTTTTTCGGTGTGATTTTTCATTCATTTGCATGTTATCCATTCAATTGATTTGCTTACTACCATCGCCTTTGTATTTCGTCGCGTTGTAATGTTCAACTTGAATGGTAATGTATCAATCACATTATCCCAATTAAACAATGCCTCATAACTAGAAATATAACGAGGTCTTTCGGTTTTTGATGTATTTACTCCTCCGCCACAGCAGAGGAGAGGGAGAAGTTTCAAAAGAAACATTCGCCGCGTTTCACGTGAAGACACATTTGATCCTATTTTTCTTATATATTTTTTGTCTTAAAGAGGGAAGCTGGCCAATCAAGTCACGGCCCCATTAAAGTCAGGCAAAATTATCAGGGCTGCATTAGGAGGCTTTAAAACGAGATATGTATCATGCGTGTGGATATGCATAAACATGACGGAAGAGCTTAAGTAGAAAATGAGATCTGATGCCTTGCTGAAGAAGAAGCCCATGCTCGGAACGCATTTACATTTAAGTATTCATATCATTATAGTACTGAGGAATATGGGACGACTGTATGATATTTTATTGAGGAGGTTTTAAAAATGAATGCTGTCCCTACTCCTTAAATATAAAAAAAGAAATCCCTGCCTTGCCTTCACTCTAAGTAGTCAGAACTGACGGTTCTCTCACTCTCTTTGGTGCTGACTGAGCCAGTGAAGGAAGACCGTTACAGGTCCTTCGGTGCCCATTTCTTTACCATGGTGTCTATACTCAAAGCATTTGCTTTAAAAGCCTAGTTCCAGCATTGTTTGCTTTTTCCTTGAGTTCGCCTCCCGTACAGACACACGTGTGTGTTTTTGAAAATACTTTTAAGGCGTTTGCTGCAGACGGCTAGATTCACTTATGCATGCACATACTATACTGCATCACGAATACACACATTATAAGTTCAGACACGCACGCACGCATGAGCGCGCACACACACACACACACACACACACACACACACACACACACACACACACACACACACACACACACACACTAGGCATTCACACAATTATTGATGCAGTGGATTATGAGTGAGTTGTAATGTTAGACAGACAGCTTTAGGCAGTCTGATGTGGGTTGAGATTGGTCTCCTCTGACAATGAGCTCACCAGAGGACAAAGAGACAGGGATGGGGTACTTGGGTATCATTCCTCCTGCCTCGAGAGCTCAGACTCTTGGAAACCATGTACAAGTAACGTTGTTGTTTTCTCTTCATTTAATGAAATGTAAAGATGATATTTGGGTACTCTCGTTGACCAGAATCCAAGAGTAAGCTTACAGCATACCGTATAGCAATTCAGTACCTTATTATCCAGGTACCACATTATCATCCATCGTTCTTTTATCCTCATTTACAACCTGGCTTTAAACAATGTCGACCTGAGGGCCTCTCACGCCAGAATTCAAAGTATTAATATCTATTCAAAAAAGAAAGAGAGGTGGAGGTGGTGGGAGGGAGGAGGAGGAGAGAAGGAAAAATAAATTGCATTCCCTTTCCTAACAGGAGATCTCACTAATTATGCTGTTTGAGTCGTTGCGAAGGCTGCGGCAGCGTCTGTGTGCTGAAAGGACCTGCATGCGTTAAGTGAACCCTGAGACTATGGGGCCTCCTGCCACAGCACAGAGCAGGTTGGGCTGTCCCAGATCCTGCCTGTTGTTAATTATCTTTTGTTTGCCCTTGATAATCCGCCAGCCCGTTGAGCCCCGTAATGAAAGCCTCTCTGATTCACTGACTCTCTAAGTGTTCAAAAAAACAATGCCGTTGTCATTACCACATCATCAGAGCGTTGTAAATAATGAATGAAAGGCCTGGGCTGCCGCATGTGTTAAGCAGAGAGGCAGGAGTTTATGGAAAAGACTTGAGTGAATCGATTAAATTACTACTATTACTGCTTTTATTATCTTAATGTGTTTAATGTATTATTCTAAAAACATTTTTAGTGAAAACATTCCTGTTGTACATTATTCCTTTCATTGGGCTTGGGATAAAGCGTTTATTTTCCACATGCCAACACTTTAATATGTGACCTCTGTGTGCGTGTGCGTGTGTGTGTGTGTGTGTGTGCGTGTGCGTGCGTGCGTCACAATGAATAAAATCCTCTGTGTGATAACCTAGCCATTAGAAGTCAGACTCGTATTTCCTCTCCTCTTTGTCCCCGATGTCACTTTTATGATCTGCGTAAATCTACCAGAGAAATGTATCGAGTGGCAACGTTCGCACCTGCTCAAACCTATTGGACCATTAGTTTACAACTCCGCCCTGGCCTTTTCTGTCAGGAAACACACACGGAACGGCATTGCTTATTTGTTACACGCTCATGAATCAACCTTCTCTTTGATACGAGTGTCATGATAAATATGCAGAGACAAAATGGCCGCCGTCTTTAAGCCTGCCCTCGGTGTCAACATGGTGTTTGTGATACGCCACCTCAAAGGGCTTTGTCACGGGATTATAGTGTTGAAGGGAGGGCTGGCGTGTCGGAGGAAGGTAATTATCTGTATGTTAATGGAACATCTCCCATTCTTTATGGGTACGTCTCCTCTGTCTCCCTCTGTAGCACCCCAGTTCATGTGTTTGTTGGGGGGTGGATATGACATGTATAGCAATGATCCTCATTTGTTCGGGGGAAGTTTTCAAACTGTGGAAACGATGTTATTACACTTCACCGCAATCGCTGCTTGGTGTAATGTGCTATTTTCCATGCCAGGCACCCGGATTTTCCGCAGATGGAAATTAAGGGAGAAAATTGCCACTAACTACTCAATTACAGCGCTTGATGGTGGCGCTGACCCCGGTTGGCAGCAATGGCAACACCGAGCCAATCGCGTCGCGGCGCAGATGGCATTACATTAGAATAGGGAAAGAGGACAATTGCACATATTCATCGGAGAAAGAGATTGGAATTACTTCAGATGCTTTGGCTTCATACTGAACAATTAAGTGCCGCGGTAGGATTTTATGGGATATTTTGGAGGCACGGTGCATGCTGGGTACGTAGAGGAAACAAAGGAACTGTCCTTGGATTTTGAATCTGACAATTAAATGGTGTAATGTTTTAACTATGATATGTTGGTCACTAAAATCCTATTTTGAAGTTTAAAAAGAAATGAAAGAAACATTGTATTGTGACTCCGGAACCTACAGTTTACTATGCCATATCATGCCCCAGCCATTAAAGACTTACGGATTCATTTCTAGCCTCTGAGTTCTCCCTTCCCTGTGCCGTCTTGTAGAAGTCAGTCTAAATTTTCTTGCTGTACCTTGGCAAATGTTTTGGATTTCTTCATTTTTGTTCAATGTTTATGCTGTGCTTGCGAGGAAGGAGTCGGTGTGTCATGATTAAATCAGTGTAATATTTCACATTAAGCACATGTTTGTGCTGTGTGTCATATGTTTACCCAGCTGGTCTAAGGTAATCTCTATAGCACCACCTAACTCGGTAATGCAATTACTGGATTCATTTTCCAGGGATAACTCTCGGTTACATGAAACTGCACATTTAGCTAGAGCTCGTTTTACCGCTTGTTTTACCGCCGGAGCATAGAGACAACAAGCACAAATGCCAGAAATCGTCCCAGTAGAGCTGGTTGTACCTGAAACGTGGAAGTATTAGGATGTTTCTTGTGCTGAAGTGGCTGTCACATTGTCTGTGACCTATAATCACAGCTAACCGCAGGCAGCCGCCCTGAGAGTGTGATTTGTCCTGCCAAAGCCCATGTGTTTACATTGTGGTTGCAGAGAGAGAAGTCTCACTGATTGTACTCGGGCTCTTGTACTCTGGTAGGCCACAGAAACCCCAATTGGGTCGATATACTCATAAATCTCTTGTTTATCACCAGATCAATGGCGGCACTTGAAAAAAGAGTAGACTAATTGATTTAGGAATAATCCCCATTATCACATTGATTTCCAAGAAGTTGAAAATATTCTTTTACCTCTGAACCAACAAACTGACATAGAGAAGTTCCAGTCAAGATGCTGAGGACGTCTGAAGCTGTGTATGTGTATGTGTGTGTGTGTGTGTGTGTGTGTGTGTGTGTGTGTGTGTGTGTGTGTGTGTGTGTGTGTGTGTGTGTGTGTGTGTGTGTGTGTGTGTGTGTGTGTGTGTGTGTGTGTGTGCGTGCGTGTGTGCGTGCGTGCGTGCGTGCGTGCGTGCGTGCGTGTGTGTGTGTCTGTCTGTCTGTCTGTGTGGGGGTGGGGGTGCAGCAGAAGCAGCACTTTTTAGCCAAAGAGGGAACGTTATGACTTTCATGTTAAGTTGCAGTGTTTATTCCAGCATATCATTAATAACACTGATTCAGTGACTTTGTTATTGCATCCGTTTCCTCTGTACCTCACTGTTTGCCTTCGTCACTGGAGAGGGGCAAAACACACCGTCTCTATTACATACTCAGTAGGAATAGCACATCAAAACAGTTTCATCATTAAAATGCTGACCATTTGTGGCCTTTATATGACTATAATATACTGTATATTTAAATCCCCTTCCTCCCTGAGCCCAAAACAAAGAGTAGTGTAGTGCTTTATAGTGATAGAGAGCGGTGTCCCCAGGTTCCTGTGTGGGACTTACCTTTAGGGATCAATTATGTGGCCGAGGGCCCTTTTTAAAAAGAACTCCACCTGATTAAAACAGCCGTTTCCCGCCGGTCCATTTGTATGGAGTGCCTGGCTCTCGCCACAGCTATTTATTAGCATATTGTATTTTTAAAGGTCAGTTTCTGTTATACATGGCCTATCTATCTGGAGCAGGTCACAGTGAGACATTCACTATCTATTGTTCTGAAACCGATTCTTTCCGTTCGAAAAGTAAAAAGTAAAACATATGCGCATTTTTACCCCCTTTAGGCAGTTACAGGAGTTAGTGGCATTGATATTGGCCTGTGGATTACAAACCACAAGAGGCAATAGCTAGCTCCCTGTCAGGCATATGTGTATAGGTGGCAGGGAAGTCAGGCGCAGGAGAGTCAAACGGAGTGTAAAATGGAGTCTTTTAATAAAGTCCTAGTAACATGCTCCATAACACTAAACAGGAAAAGAACATAAACAAAATATGGGTACGACCCGACGCGCACCTATACAACAAACAACACTACACTGACAATAAACAATCTCTGACAAAGACATGAGGGGAAACAGAGGGTTAAATACACAACAGGTAATGAATGGGATTGAAAACAGGTGTGTGGGAAGACAAGACAAAACCAATGGAAAATGAAAAAAGGATCAATGACGGCTAGAAGACCGGTGACGTCGAACGCCGAGCACCGCCCGAACAAGGAGAGGCAACGACTTCGGCAGAAGTCGTGACACTCCCATTGTGTGGAATCAAATCATGAAACACCATTACAGCCTATAAGGTTTTTTCTTTTACACCAGTGCATAAGGAAGTACCCCCAGTAGCAGCCAGGCTGTTATCTGTACATCAGTTGTCTCTTACAAAAGAAGGGAGCATGTTCAACACTGCCACGAATCAGAGGGCGAGGAGGTAGTAGTATGGAGTGTTCCCTTTTCCCTTCCTCTCAATGAAGCTGTTGGAAAGAGAGGGTATCAAACAGTAGCATGGACCTCTGCTCCATTGGGACAAGCAGCAGAAGGGACCTGGGTGCTTCAGAGGTGGTAAGTGGTGCTGTGTCCCTGTAGGGTCTATTAGACATCATCTGACTCCCGCCGGCGTTGAGGGGTGAGAGAGAGCAGGGGAGACAGGAGGCCAATGTGTTGTGTTGCTGGGACTGATGATTTGAGCTTGTTTAGGCTACTTAAATCATACTTTCTTGTCTTAATTAGCCTTCTGTAGGAGAGATCAGGGGGGTCCATTCACACACTTTGACCAAGTCAGGCAATTCCGGATAAATGTGAAATTGCATCTATTTACTTTAATGTCGTTTAATGCTCTCTCTCGCTCTCTCTCTCGCACCCCCCCCCCCTCCCCATTAATTAATGCAACATAATTACACCTCCTGCTCAAAGCAACATAATTACACCTCCTGCTCAAAGCAACATAATTACACCTCCTGCTCAAAGCAACATAATTACACCTCCTGCTCAAAGCAACATAATTACACCTCCTGCTCAAAGCAACATAATTACACCTCCTGCCCAAAGCAACATAATTACACCTCCTGCCCAAAGCAACATAATTACACTTCCTGCTCAAAGCAACATAATTACACCTCCTGCCCAAAGCAACATAATTACACTTCCTGCTCAAAGCAACATAATTACACCTCCTGCTCAAAGCAACATAATTACACCTCCTGCCCAAAGCAACATAATTACACCTCCTGCTCAAAGCAACATAATTACACCTCCTGCCCAAAGCAACATAATTACACTTCCTGCTCAAACAACATAATTACACCTCCTGCTCAAAGCAACATAATTACACCTCCTGCTCAAAGCAACATAATTACACCTCCTGCTCAAAGCAACATAATTACACCTCCTGCCCAAAGCAACATAATTACACCTCCTGCCCAAAGCAACATAATTACACTTCCTGCTCAAAGCAACATAATTACACCTCCTGCTCAAAGCAACATAATTACACCTCCTGCCCAAAGCAACATAATTACACCTCCTGCCCAAAGCAACATAATTACACCTCCTGCTCAAAGCAACATAATTACACCTTCCTGCCCCGACAGGCAGGTACAGTAAACAGCCTTAAGCCTTAAGCACCTTCCATCAGGCAACGACAAAGCAACATACTTGAGATCATATATGTAATCATGGTATTGACTCTGATGGCTACAAGTGCAAGTACTGTACCACATGGCAAGCCAGGTAGGGAGAATTAGCGCTGCCGTGTTGCTGTTCAGTCCTAGGCTTTTCCAAAATGGCACCCTATTGTCTAGGTAGTGCACTCATGTAGTGGGATGATAATGATTGCTTGAAGCTCTATTAATAAGACCAGCTGTGCTGAATTGATGTTACAGCGTTTAGGACCGATAAATATATCTCTCCAAAGGTTTATCACGCTACTGTCTCCGCAATTCAACAACTCTGTCTCAATGGAAATATCAGCGATTATGTATATAGATTAAACTCTCTTGGAGATCGTTAAAGAGGTCCTCTTTACCATAAGCACTTTTATTAGAAAACGCACAGAGGTTATGTTGTTGCAACTGTAGATGATTTATAAAATGGCTTGCTTGTTGAAGTTTTCCAAGACCGATAAATCATTAGAGCAGCTACGGTTTGTCAGGGTTGTACTGGTAGTCAGAGAGATGCAGAGCTGTAAGAGGGCTACACACACACACACACAAACACACACACTGAGCAGACGGACAGAATAGATATCCTGGAGTGCGTTTTGGCAGACATACGAAGGAAATACACTAAGTCAGAGGAAAAAGTGCATAGGTGAGCATTGTAACTGATGAGACATCAGGAGCCAGGGTGGAAACACGTTTGCATAAAAAAAAATCCCTTTTGGACTAATTTAAGCAGCACCATATGGGGGATCTGTGCATTTAAAGAGGGAGGCAGGGAGGCACACTACTGTTTTAAATCATTTAAGCAGAGATTCAACAACTCTCACCAGCATGGACGATTCTGCATTGGTGTAGTGAGTGAGCAAGAGACTGTGTGTGTGTGTGTGTGTGTGTGTGTGTGTGTGTGTGTGTGTGTGTGTGTGTGTGTGTGTGTGTGTGTGTGTGTGTGTGTGTGTGTGTGTGTGTGTGTGTGTGTGTGTGTGTGTGTGTGTGTGTGTGTGTGTGTGTGTGTGTGTGGAGTGTGCGTGTGTGCAGTGTGTCTTTTCCTGTTGAATGTTCCCAGTGCATCCTCGTGCGTCTGGGCTCTACCTTTCTGTCAGGGTGCTGGGTGGAGAGACAGAGCCAATTAATCAAAGTCAGATGTGGCTGAATGACTGGAGTCATTGCTGATCCCTGCCCCACCTAGCTCTGTTCTCCCTCACTGTCTGTCTGCCTGCCAAAACTATACCACTCAGAGCTGGAGAGAGCCTGCAGGGATGAAGCTAACTCACACAGATATATATATATATATATATATATATATATATATATATATATATATATATATATATATATATATATATATATATACCCCCACACACACACACACACACACACACACACACACACACACACACACACTACAGAGCTTTGCTAGTTTAGGCCTGACTGTTTAAGCACTCTGTTCATTCATACAGTGTTCACTATCAAGTCCAAACGGATGTAGACAGGACTTGTCAGATCGGTCTTATTCATCAGAGGCCAGAGTACACACTTGTCTGGTCGAGGGTTAGAGGGATTCTTTCACATCCTGTAAGTGCCTGTGCTCTATGCATTCTATCATACTCAAACCACTCATTTAATGCACTGTACATCAAGCGACCCCTGGTTTCAGTTAGTGTTCAAAAGAGAAATGCGCAACAGCGACCGCATCATTTTAATCTAGTGCAAATGATAATTCTGCACTTTAAACTGGAGAAGTGCTCTCTGCCAGTGGGAGTGAGCAGGACAAATGTATGGGCCAAAGCCAGGCTAATAGTGGTTCTGTAAGAGCTGTGTAATTGCTATGGAATTGGAGTGGAAAGAGAGAACTGTCACAGCCTGTGTCAGAGAATGGGCTTCATACTAAGCATATCAGTATTTCTGTGCAACGCTTCAACTAACTGCTGCAGACTGTTTTGTTCTGTCCATTTTCAGTCATGTCATGTTTCTCCACTATGTCCAGTCTGTCCGCTATAGCCTCTGTGTGTGTGTGTGTGTGTGTGTGTGTGTGTGTGTGTGTGTGTGTGTGTGTGTGTGTGTGTGTGTGTGTGTGTGTGAGAGAGTGAGAGAGAGTGTGATATAGCCACGGCTGATATAAAGACGTTAGAGGCTCGTCACTGAGGCTAGCCAGACGTGAAATCTATTCATTAATCAGAGAGCTAGCCTCGTCACATTGATTTCCTGTTTCACCATCTCTCACCGTCGGGTCTCCGTTTTCAGAAGATGTTACTGAGGTTGGACCCAGGACACGTCTAAACTATCACTGCTTTGAAGGACTGATGACTTCCTATTGAAATGGTTGCAAGGTACTAGGCCAGGAGGGATGGCAACTGTATGTATGGTTGGAAGGAAGGACTGAGTGACCTTAATAGGTCTGGTCTGTCCAGGGTTCTTCTTGCTAACGACAGTGAATTATCGACAATGCATAGATGTATGTATAGATTTATTGAATGGTTGCTCAATCCGTTCATAGATGAATGTATTGATAATTGGGCTGCAACCGCCATGTTTTACCAGCCTCTCACTCACTCTCCAGGGACAACAAACATTGTGTGGGGGAAAAAAACTGAAACAAACTGGCATTACCCCAACCCTCTTACCACCTACCCCTCCACCCCCGCCCGTATTTAACCCAGCTCCATTTACCCGCCTCCATGAAACAATACTTGTGATCAGTGTGTAATGGCACCTTATTAACCCCAATTACCACAATTAAGCTCCGGCTGCCACTGCAGGCCTGCTTTGATGGCTTAATTAATCTGTGTTCGAGTGAAGAGGGCCATGGCACATTGCTTTGTTGTGCCCGCCCTCCCCCAACCACCCACCCACCGATAGTTTCCCACCAACCAAGCACCAAGCCTTGACCGAGCCATGTGCCCTTCGCTACCCCTCCACCCCGCTAACAGCATCAACATCTGTTGGAACAAAACATCTCCTCTCCTCCACTCGCCTACTCTCCTCTGGCTGGCAGACAAATGCCTCCACTCTGGCAGAATGAAAGGCAACCCTCTGCTCTGTGATGTTTCATAATGAACGCGACAAGCCCCTTGGCATGATGCCTGCCTGCCTTATTGGGGATGGAGGAGGGAGGGCTTGGATAGCTGCCCAGTTTGTTCTGTTCGTTTGCGGTACTCCGGCTAATTGCTTAATTGATGCATTGTTTTTACTGACGATACGGATCCCCCCCCCCCACCCCCCACCACATCCCACAGACAAAAGGCATTACACACTATTAGCTAGTCATGGTTCCTTTCAGCCGTCTGTGTTAAAGATTTAAGGCCTAATGTGATCGTCTGTTTTAATTGAGGCGAGGACACACTTGATGTTGCATAATACTGAATTTAATACCAAACCACGTCCTCCTGTTTGCATTCCACAACAGCCCCAGCAAGCAAGACGAACGAGGATCCTTCCCAGCGCCAAAACATGTTATGAGGAGCTAGTTTATGGCCTTTACCCGACACATTTCAGTGGGAAAAAGCTTTTCTAATGTGCTATTTGTCACGCTGGGCATGAACCCTTAGTGACTGGTATATAACAATGTCTTTGCTGGGCCTATAACCCACTGTAACTAGGTATTTACAGAGGAGCCTGTCTCTAGTCGAGAGATAAAGAAATGCCATTTAGTTAGTGTGCTGTAGTTTTGGAGCTCTATAATTAGTTGAGTAAGGGATAATGAAGGCGTCCTTTGGGAGAGGATAAAAAGGCTGGGTGGGAGGGTGTGCGTGCGTGCATGCGTGCGTGTGTGTGTGTTGCCACAGGAGAGAACTCTGTTTAATGCATTCCCTTTTCTCTCGGAGTGTGTCATTTCCCCTCAGACACACACACACACACACACACACACACACACACACACACACACACACACACACACACACACACACACACACACACACACACACACACACACACACACACACACACACACACACACACACACACACACACACACACACACACAGAGACAATCCTCCCTAGCCTCCTTGCCTCCCCACCCTGCATATTCCCACTGAAGTCTGAGATAAAGAGGTGTTTTTTCCCTCTATCCATGTGCTTGTCCCTAGACCCCTCTGAGAGCATTCCCCTTCCAGGAAGCCGGTATGTCCTCCTGCCAGAGGAGAGACTGGGGACAGTCAGGATAAAGAAAAGGAAGCAACGGGCCAAAGAGAGAGGGAGCAAGTGGGGGAGATAGAGAGAGACTCTTCACTTATTCATCATCATTGTCAGTGTTCGTCCTGAGGAGGAAACAAGACCACAGAGCTGTAAACACAGAGGCACAAGTCTGGAGTCTCATCACAACCTGGGGAATAGCAAGTGTAGTGCACTCACATCACGGACACACACACACACACACACACACACACACACACACACACACACACACACACACACACACACACACACACACACACACACACACACACACACACACACACACACACTGGGTGTCAAAGGACTGACAGGGAAAGAGAGAGCATCTTCTGTGCTGTGGGAGGATGGGACAAGGATCGCATTGATCTCCACAGTATGTAAACGTATGTTACACCATTATCAAAGAAACAGAACAACTTTGATTCCCGGAGCTAAAGGATAGGATAAATTCATTTCTGTACTTTCACTCTCCACTGAATATTCATTGAAAAAGGTACATGAAGGAAAAAAAGGAGAACCTGTGTCTTCTCCTGAAGAAATGTGCTGAAGGATCGAATTTGGTTAGCGTGGTCGTAAAAATAGCATCCCCTGCGAACACGTTTGCTATTATCTCCGTGTGGCAGCGCTGCCTGTTCGCTCCCCCCTATGGCGACGGACACAAGCATTTACATGAAGTCCACGCGGGAGAGGAAATTACAAGTATTGGGATTTGCTTTTCTGCTGCGTTTATTACATTATCATAATGTGGAAGGTCAGGTGACTGAAGAGAGACAGGGAGACTGCATCCAGGCTGAGGGAGTCTGCGAGGCTCTGAGAGGCTCCATCTCTCGCCACTTTATTTTTGTGTGTCTCTCTTTTTTTCTCTCCATCTCTCTCTGTGGATGTCCTCTGCCCCACCATTCTGCATCCCCTTCCTCTTCTTCACTCCCTCTGTATCTCCCTATCTCTTTCTGGTTCTCCCACTCAGGTCCCTTCTCTCTCACTCTCTCTCTCTCTCTCTCTCTCTCTCTCTCTCTGTCTGTCTGTCTGTCTGTCTGTCTGTCTGTCTGTCTGTCTGTCTGTCTGTCTGTCTGTCTGTCTGTCTGTCTGTCTGTCGGTCTGTCGGTCTGTCGGTCTGTCGGTCTGTCTGTGGGTCTGTGAGTTTCCTCCCAACACCAGGTCTCTGGAGAGCAGGGCGCCCACACAGGCTTGGCTCACTGGGCCTCTAGGACCTGCATCTTCCACGCAGATGCTTAGTGATACCCCCTGTGTGTGTGTGTGTGTGTGTGTGTGTGTGTGTGTGTGTGTGTGTGTGTGTGTGTGTGTGTGTGTGTGTGTGTGTGTGTGTGTGTGTGTGTGTGTGTGTGTGTGTGTGTGTGTGTGTGCGTGTGTAGGCATTCAGATCCAATCTGTGCTTTTTGCTACAGCAGCACCCTCTCCTCTCAATGCACTGTAGCCACAGCTGTTGTAATCTGTTAATGAACACATGGGAGGGAGAGGTGGAGGACGTTAGGGGGAGTTTTTACGTTTTAGGGCTGTTTTTTATTTATTACAACACCTGTGCAATGTAATGTGTGTGCAGAGTGTTTCCCTTGTGGAGGCATTGAGATCTGATGGAGCTTGGGCTTTTTGCACGCACAGCACAGCACAAAACACACACACACACATACACACACATACACACACACACACCCCAACACAGACCTCGAATCAGATGTGTTGCTAGCTTACATCCATACTTTCGTGTCAGTATTTATCTTGTTTTCTTCATGGTTTCTTTTAAAGCAGATGATTTGTCCCCCCCCCCATGCCAGAGCCAGAGTGTATGCCCACTCACTCCATGTTTCCTTCTCATCTCCCTCGCTCTCCCCCCTCGTTATTTCCCACTCCTTTGCGTGGCTCTGCCTGTGTGTGTGGAGATGTGGCGGTTTGATCATGGGTTCTCTGTTTGAGCGCTAAGGAGGTGATTTGTTACAGGAGACTCACTACAATGTGCACTTCAAAAGGCCCCTTCAGGATGCTGTGCTCGCCACGCTCTCAGAACCAAATCAATGACAGGGAGAGAGAGCAAGAGTCTCACCCCTGTTCCCTGGGTCCCTCTCATACATTATGTCCTTTGAACTGTATGCACCTCATTAGGCCAGTGGGTTATGTTAGCAGCTGGTAATTGATTTGGCACATATTCATCATGTTTTGCTTTTGCTCTCCTTTGTGTCCAATCGATGCTCGTCTTTCATTTCTAAGTAGCTCATGTTTTTTTTCTTCCTACAAACAGACTTGACGTAAGCGAACACAAATAGGTTCAACACTAGCTGCACTTGTAAGAGAGTTAACTTGCCTAAACATTCCTAAAATAACTTCAATACATGTTCTGGTCTAATTGACCCAACAATCAGAAACACAGATCAAAGTTTAGCTTTCTTATTGAACCGTAAAGAAAAAAGTTATTTCTGGTTGTTTATCAAAGTTAGCTGGCTATAACTCATTGAATCGGCTTAGTTATACACCCTCTGCTTGCCAAGTTGATCAAGGCTTACTGTAGTGTGAAGTATTTGTCTCTAATATGAATTTCCGTCCAGATATTCTGCAATATATTTTCTGTAATATCTTGTGTTAGCAGCTTTGAGTTCTCAGAGGGCTGATAGTTTATTTGACTAGATGATGAAAACCCTGTCGCGTGCAGTTTTCTCCAGCAAAGGAGAAGGGGAAAAAACAGCTGAAACCGTCCGCATGTCGCTTGTGTGCGTCTCCCTTAACGAACGAGTCTCAATCAATTAGCGAACAAGATATTCAAAACAACATTTAGCATTTACAGCTGCCGTTTACCACATCAGAGGGGAGTTGTTATGAATATTAAAAACATTAATGGTGTTTATGGTACATTTGTAAATGTGTTGCTTATCTCTTTAAACTGTTTATAAATTCTAATGCGAGGTCTTTGGACTCCTGCCGTTTGGGTTTGTTAGTATTTAGCTGGGATGGGCGGGGAAGTGATGGGGAATAAGCAAGAGGCTTGGAGAGATTGCTAACTCAGACCTTTGATGTGCAAATGAGCTTGGCTCTCGATTAGGTTTTTATAAATCAGCAACATTGAATATGGAGGAACGTGTTTATTTCAGCTAAGATTAGCATACCTTAGTGATTTAGTGTAGTGACGACATGATGGCCTCTTGGTACCGCGGAGAGGCTTATGAAATTACTGTAAACCTCTGTGCTTTTCATTGTTTGTTATGCTGTGTGGGGAACTCTGTGAGACCTCCTATAGAGCTGCACTGCAAGTCTACTAGCTAATGAGTTACAAACTTGTTCCAAACCAAAACTAAATACTACAACTACAAACCACTGTTCAATTGGGGTAAAACTGCAAAACTTTCCCAGAGGCCCACACTGTGCCGTGTTTGAATTAGCAACTTCCCACACACGTCAATGCAGAGTCAGACCAGAGCCCAACTGTTGGCTCCTGGTTGTCTTCGAGTGTGCCAGCCAGCAAGTGTGTTTGGGCAACATAGTTTGGCCATTGGTTTCCAAAAAGACACAGCACGATCGTTTCTCTCTTCACACAGGAACAGCTTGAGTCAGACTTTGATTAAAAAAGGAAATAGGATTGAAGCTCAGCTCAGAGTCTTCTCTTCCTGGGAGGTGGGAGCCCGTCAGGGCCTGGGGAAATCTGATTGGGATCTGGTTGATTTGACTAGATTAAAATACCGTTGTAATTAGAGACATGGTAGAGCATCACTGTAGATAGCAGCTCCCTCCATCCAGGCGCTATCAAAACAGAACTGCATGATGGGAGGAGAGCTCAGATAGGTGGACGGGATGGGGGTGGGGTTGGTGGGGAGCCTGTGTGTGACTGTTATGCGTCTCACACTGTGTCATATTCAGGACACCAAAACACGTGTAATGGGGTGGGAGTCATTTAGGAGCCCTGGATAAACATGAGCCTCGGTAATTACTGAACTGTACGAGTGCCATTACTTTTAGACTTCATTTAGTCAAGCTAATTGACTGAAGTCAGACCAAACTGCCAGTCTAATTTAATCACTGAAATCTCTCTCTCTCTCTCTCTCTCACTTTGTATCTCTTTTTATCTGTCTTTCTCTCTCAGATCGCTCATCATTGCCAACTTTGTCTAAAGCTTTTCCTGTTTTGATAGGAATTAAATGACTAAGAGTTAGCTAACGAACTAATATTCAGTGACAGGTGCTGCTGTGTGTTATTAGCTGAGGCCTGTCCAGATTAGCCTGTTTTTCAGAGCTGCATTCTTCAGGTGAAAAATAATTCATCTGTGTGACATTTCAGAGACCGGCGCCCTCGGGGCACGAAGGCATAGGAGGAACGGAGGAGAGAGGAATCGGACAGGGTAATTGCACCAAGGTTTCACCTTACTAAATGAACCTCCCCTCGTGGAAATTTATTGGCCTGCTGTTTTTGAAAATTATTTAAACTTGCAGTTATTTCCGATGTCGAGCGTCTTCTGGGAGCTAGCGCCCCTCTGTTTCTGACAGACGCCTGATTATGTTTGAGGGGGATGTTTTGGAGAGGCCACAGGGCCGGAGGTAATTCATCTCAGACAGGCTCCTAGCTTTAGGAACATTTTAACTCTCACCTGTGGAAATATACACAGTGCTGCATAGCCTTGACAACTGGGTTAAGTCAATATGCTCGGGCAGGTCAGAGCTGGGACATATACTGTACACCATCTATGGCTGATTTACACCATACACTGGGACCAGAGCCAAATGAAATTAGTATTTTATCGGTTTTCTTTCTTTCACTGTTTGGGTTACAGTACCCCCCTCTTTTATGTTCCCTCAATCCATCGCTCTCCAGCCCTCTATTCTGTTCGAGACCGTGCTAGTTTTAATAGTGGTAATAATAGTCATAATTATAGCTTGCATTTACATTGCACCTCTCGTCGCGTGGTCTCAGGCCAGCTATTGTTATGGGGGTAAGCTCATTCAGCGCAGCCAATGTGTTCTGTAGCACCTGGGTGCTGTTTCAGCAGCACTGATTTTGAGCCCAGAACGCTCCCCGCACATTTGTTACCCCATCATAACTGTCATCGCTATGCGTCTACCGAGATAGGCCTCCCACCCACCCACACACACACACACACACACACACACACACACACACACACACACACACACACACACACACACACACACACACACACACACACACACACAACCACGCTCACCCCATATGGTCTGAATGAGTGCCCTTTATGGCATATTAAAAAGAATTGTGCGAGAATCTAATGTGCACAGTACTAATACTTGAATGGTGGAATAGAATATGAAGACATGTTGAACCATTCGTTTCTTGAACCCAGGTGACACTTTAGATAGGTGTTGAGATAAATGGGGACAAATCCCTTACACACCTTTCCTCCGCTCGTATTGTCCCTATAGCATATTCAATTATTTATTGTTCAGTACAGGGAGACTAACTATTGAAAGTGTCCCTTTTGATGGTGATGTGTCCCGGTACTGAAATATGTCGGCCATCAGGCTATTGAAGCGGGGACGCTTTTGAAGAAACATCCATCTTGGATTCTCTCTCACTTTGAGACAATTGTCCAAACCACCCAGCGAAGACAGGAGACGGCCTGCTGGAAACTGACAACGAGCCAGGATGGACAGTCATGGGACCATGATTTACATCATGTTTGGCATTTTAGACTGTCTGACGGAGAAAGGAGAAAGTATAAGTCAGCTTTATTTGACTTTTCTCCACCCCTCCTCTCCTCTCCGACAGGGCCTGGAGACATCCTAGTGTGTCTGCATGCAAAGGTTCTCGCTCTCTCTCTCCCTCGCTCTGTCTTTCGTTGGACTGCTGCCAATTTACCGATGCAGCCCATGACAAGGAGAGGATGGGAGACGGACGAGTCTCGTTCTGCTCTCTGAGCGAGGAGGTTTGTTGTCTGCACCCCTATGATCATAATGAAATGGGGAGCGGTAGCTAACAGCACTGCTGACCTTTCAGTAGAAGCGAAGGTAACGGCCCCCCCCCCCTCAACTCCGTAATAAGGTCTGTTGAGTAAGCAACTTACAAGCCAAGGTTATCGGCCTCAGAAAATTTAAAAGGATGTTCTGTATGAGATTTCACAAGTCAATAAACTTCCCCGAGTGGAGTGTGTTGCCTGCCGCTGTTTCGGGCGGCCCGTTATGCTGATGCTGGGCGGTTTTAGGAGGGCGGGTGGCGCCGGATCCCTACAGACATTCGTAACGCATCAGATAGAGGAGCATCAATCTTTCGCGAAGTGAATTTAACACGGCCGGAGGCAACGAGGAAAACGAGAGTGGTTAAATGTTCTTTATTTATTCCCCACTCAATTCCTTTTGGGAGGGTTGGAAAGGCAAAATGGATATGGATACATTCATACCCCACCTATGTCTTTTAGCCGGCCCTGATTTCATTGCTGGCTTTAGTGATTCTCTGCCTTTTTCATATGCCATAACAGGGCAGTCAGTATGATATTTTATACAGTTCTCACCAACTCCTCACAGACATAGTAACCAGGATATTAACCAATCACAACATACTAGAGACCCTTATAGAGAGAGTAGAGGAGAATAAGGGAGACTGGTGTCTGTAAGAGAATGAGCTAGGCAGCCTGTATTGGGTTTGTGTTTTTTTATTTTATTATCCCTGTCTCTGTGTAAGAGTCCTTCTCTCCGGTTTTGTTCATAATAAGTTGTGACATCTCTTCAAAGTTCCAGCTAACTTGTGTTTGACCTTCATTGTGCCGTTTAGTTAACACTCCTTCCCTTCGTTTGGGAGCCAAAGAGTTCAAAATGGAGTGCTGCGCAGGCCCCAACACTCTCCTCTCTCTCTCATGGTCCTTCCCTGTTCCCCACGGTGCTTCAAAGTGCTCCTCTCTCTCTCATGGTCCTTCCCTGTTCCCCACGGTGCTTCAAAGTGCTCCTCTCTCTCTCATGGTCCTTCCCTGTTCCCCACGGTGCTTCAAAGTGCTCCTCTCTCTCTCATGGTCCTTCCCTGTTCCCCACGGTGCTTCTCTCTCTCTCATGGTCCTTCCCTGTTCCCCACAGTGCTTCTCTCTCTCTCATGGTCCTTCCCTGTTCCCCACGGTGCTTCAAAGTGCTCCTCTCTCTCTCATGGTCCTTCCCTGTTCCCCACGGTGCTTCAAAGTGCTCCTCTCTCTCTCATGGTCCTTCCCTGTTCCCCACGGTGCTTCAAAGTGCTCCTCTCTCTCTCATGGTCCTTCCCTGTTCCCCACGGTGCTTCAAAGTGCTCCTCTCTCTCTCATGGTCCTTCCCTGTTCCCCACGGTGCTTCAAAGTGCTCCTCTCTCTCTCTCTCTCTCTCTCTCTCTCTCTCTCTCTCTCTCTCTCTCTCTCTCTCTCTCTCTCTCTCCTTCCCTGTTCCCCATGGTCCTTCCCTGTTCCCCTCGGTGTCTTCAAAGTGCTCCTCTCTCTCTCTCTCTCTCTCTCTCTCTCTCTCTCTCTCTCTCTCTCTCTCTCTCTCTCTCTCTCTCTCTCTCTCTCTCTCTCTCTCTCTCTCTCTCTCTCTCTCTCTCTCTCTCTCAACGGTCAAAGTGCTCTCTCTCTCTCTCTCTCTCTCTCTCTCTCTCTCTCTCTCTCTCATGGTCCTTCCCTGTTCCCCACGGTGCTCCAAAGTGCTCCTCTCTCTCTCATGGTCCTTCCCTGTTCCCCACGGTGCTTCAAAGTGCTCCTCTCTCTCTCTCTCTCTCTCTCTCTCTCTCTCTCATGGTCCTTCCCTGTTCCCCACGGTGCTTCAAAGTGCTCCTCTCTCTCTCTCTCTCTCTCTCTCTCTCTCTCTCTCTCTCTCTCTCTCTCTCTCTCTCTCTCTCTCTCTCTCCCTCTCTTTGTCTCTCTCTCTCTCTCTCTCTCTCTCTCTCTCTCTCTCTCTCTCTCTCTCTCTCTCTCTCTCTCTCTCTCTCTCTCTCTCTCTCTCTCTCTCTCTCTCTCTCTCTCTCTCTCTCTCTCTCTCTCTCTCTCTCTCTCTCTCTCATCACAAGCGAGAGAAGGCTCCTCAGGAGTTGTTTTTCTTCCACATAAATAAAACATGTACAGGTTTTTTCCTTCAACCCCGGCCCTCGCAGAGGAGGAGAGCAGCTACCTGGTGCAAACAAGCATTCTGCAAATGACAGTGATTTTCACATAAATCTTCCTTTTGTGTGTGTGTGTGTGTTCTTGCAGGTGTGCGTGCATACTTTGTGTGTGCACACACGTGGAGGAGGAGGTGAGGCTGAGAAGCGATTATCAATCTTCATTTTGTAATTTATGAAGGCCGGTTGTCAGGCATCCAGCAGCGTCTGAAACAATTCATTCTAGCGTGCTACGGGGGGAACCCGAGGGTATCTGTGCCTCCTGTCACCCTCTCCTCTCAGCCGCTGCTACTGCTGCTGTCAGCTCTTCCTGCCTGCTCCTCCGCAGCCTGCCCAGGGGCGTTAGAGACCCACCGAGGATTAACCCCTCGCCACCCACGGCAGGTGCTGAGGCAGCCGAGGCAGTCGGGCATCCACACTCATTAAGGAAGAGGCGAGAGGGCAATGGGTACAGAGCGGAGCGACGACAAACGACGGGGGAAACAAGTCCCCCACCACGGAGGCGACAACACAGCGGAACACTGTCACAGGAGGAGGCTCACCGTTCCTGGTCTCAGTCCCTCTTCCTTCTTTCCTCATCTCTAGTCCCCCCCTTTCCCCAGGCTTCTCTCTCTCTCTGCTCCCTGTCTCTCAGCCAGTCAGCACGGCCCTACCTGGGAGGGCAGAGCTGGGTACTGCACGCCGGCTATGTGCTACGATAGTGCTGCAGTACACCATGGACAGCTGGTCCTGATCATTGTTTTACCCTGCATGTCCCACGCTCTCAGGAGATGGCATCAATTGGCCATTTGCCCTGTAACAGTGGGATCCTTGCTCTCTCTCTGGCTCTTTTGACCAGGGTTGATGGATGCTCATTGCACCGTCTAATTGTTCAAGATGCCTGGGAACAGACAGACAATAAAACATGCTATGTGCCTACAGTACATAAGGACATGCTCATGGCTCAGCACTGGGAGTCGGTGGAGAAGACAGACTTTTCAGGTTTGAGGTTTTGAACTCTTGTGTCGAGTTAAAGTATTAGGCCCTCTTTAGTGGGCATAACTACTTCTAGCTACTTCAGATGTTCTCACGCCCAACTCTTTTTGAATGAAGAGGGTGCTAAATACAGCATGAGTTCGAGCTTTCAAATCTCGCTAAGTGCAATTACTGCTGGTTTCAACATTGCAGTTTAGATCAAACGTAATTAGCCAGTGCCTGGACATAGCATAGGCTTCGGACCAGTCCAGTTCTTCAATTCTTAATCATTAAAGAGCAACTGCCCCTAAAAAGTAACTAATCCCTTTGAAAATGGACTACAGTATGTGATAATATATGAGTCGGAAACATTTATTCAAGTGTCAAAATTGACTACAAATAGCATAAAATTGTTCATAAAGTCAGTCCCGTCTAAAACAGAGTTTTGCGACCTCTGTGCGTCACAACAAGTGAATAAAGGTTGGGTTTGGATTAAAATTGTGTCAATAAATCATGCCCCCTTTTTTCCAAGCTCTACGTGCAAATCGCCCACTTTGCTTCCCTTCATTGAATGAGTTCCGTTTGTTAGGAGTGTGTATTGGAGGTGAAGTCAGGTGCAGGAGAGCAGAGTGTAGTGAACAGGCCCACTTTTTATTCCGGTCCAAAATGACAGCACAAAGTAACATAAAATGTGCCCAAACACGGAACATAGACAAAAAGTAATGTGCGTAACAATATCCACTATTCCAAAATACACGTAACACAAACAATCTTACACAAAGACATGATGGGGAACAGAGGAATAAATACAGTACATATGGTGTGAGTGGGCAATGAAAACTAGGTGTGAAGGGAACAAGACAAAACAAATGGATGCATGAAAAATGGAGCGGCGAGGGCTAGAAAGCCGGTGACGTCGACTGCCGAACGCCGCCCGAACAAGGAGAGGAGCCGACTTCGGCGGATGTTGTGACATCGTTATTTCATCGCCCCCCAACTCGTTCAAAGGACAGCAGGCTGAAAAGCCCTATACGGGTTGACCATATCTCCACAGCCGAAGTTATATAGTTTGGATGCCCTGCCGAAGGACCCTAGTATTTAAAAATATATATATATATTATTTCACCTTTATTTAACCAGGTAGGCTAGTTGAGAACAAGTTCTCATTTACAACTGCGACCTGGTCAAGATGAAGCAAAGCAGTGCAAAACAAACAACAACACAGAGTTACACATGGATTAAACAAGCGTACAGTCAATAACACAATAGAAAAAAAAAAGTCTATATACAGTGTGTGGAAATGGCGTGAGGAAGTAAGGCAATAAATAGGCCATAGTAGCAACTAATTCAAATTTAGCAAATTAACACTGGAGTGATAGATGTGCAGATGATGATGTGCAAGTAGAAATACTGGTGTGCAAAAGAGCAGAAAGTAAATAAAAACAATATGGGGATGAGGTAGGTAGAGTGGATGGACCTTTTACAGATGTGCTATGTACAGCTGCAGTGATTGGTTAGCTGCTCGGATAGCTGATGTTTACAGTTAGTGAGGGAAATATAAGTCTCCAGCTTCAGCGATTTTTGCAATTCGTTCCAGTCGTTGGCAGCAGAGAACTGGAAGGAAAGGCAGCCAAAGGAGGTGTTGGCTTTGGGGACGATCATTGAGATATACCTGCTGGAGCGCGTGCTACGGGTGGGTGTTATTATCATGACCAGTGAGCTGAGATAAGGCAGAGCTTTACCTAGCAAAGACTTATAGATGACCCGGCGACAAATATGTAGCGAGGGCCAGCCGATTAGAGCATACAGGTCGCAGTGGTGGGTGGTATATGGGGCTTTGGTGACAAAACGGATGGCACTGTGATAGACTGCCTCCAATTTGCTGAGTAAAGTGTTGGAGGCTATTTTGTAAATGACATCGCCGAAGTCGAGGATCGGTAGGATAATCAGTTTTACTAGGGTATTGGTGTGCAACGACCAGACCTCTCTGGTATAACTTATCTAACGACATTAGATAATGCTATTGCTGTTTATGTAGGCAGCTCTTTTGAGGCAGGCTGGCTAATGTTTTAGTTACCGTTAGCATAGATAATTAGCTAGCTAGCGCATTACAACTTAGTTAGGTCGTAGCTTATACACGTTTATTGTGTATTGTCTACATACTGCTGGTTATGTGGCGTTATTTGTTAATGCTAGCCGAGGCAGGCCGGCTAGCTAACATTAGCTAACTACAAGTTGGATTTGCAAGTTCATTCGTAGCTCATACAAGTGTATTCTGTATTGTCATGGATGCCGCTATGGGGGTAGCTAATGTAACAGATGTGATCGTTCTTAGTAACTGTCTTGCATTGTGTTTATAAAGAAAGGAATACGCAGCCAAAGGTCCCAGTTGATTGGTGTTTATTCTGACAATAGACACAAGGAAGCACATTAGATGTGCAGGACAACAGTATGTTGATGCTGTAGATTCATGATTAGTCTGTTAGAATGGAAATAACTGTGAATTAGCAGGGAGCTAATGCAACCATTACAATTAGAGCATGCTCGCTAGCTGAGTGTTCAAATCTGTCATCAAGGCAAAGGGTGGCTACTTTGAAGAATCTCAAATATAAAATCTATTTTGATTTGTTTAACACCTTTTTGGTTACTACATGGTTCCATGTATGTTATTTCTTCCCCTATCTGAAAGCTTGACTACTGGCATGACAATTTATTGACATGTAAATTCAAACAACCAGTAGGAATGGGGTGGCAGGGTTGCCTAGTGGTTAGAGTGTTGGACTAGCAACCAGAAGGTTGCAAGTTCAAACCCCCGAGCTGACAAGGTACAAATCTGTCAGGCCGTTGTTGAAAATAAGAATTTTTTCTTAACTGACTTGCCTAGTTAAATAAAATAAAAAATACATAAACCATGATAAACAATATTTTCTGGTCTAATGAAACCAAGATTGAACTCTTTGGCCTGAATGCCAAGCTTCACATCTGGAGGAAACCTGGCACAATCCCTATGGTGAAGCATGGTGGTGGCAGCATCATACTGTGGGGATGGTTTTCAGTGGCAGGGACTGGGAGACTAGTCAGGATCGAAGCAAAGATGAACGGAACAATGTCCAGAGAGATCCTTGATGAAAACCTGCTCACGAGCACTCAGAACCTCAGATTCGGGCGAAGTTTCACCTTCCAACAGGACAACGACCCTAAGCACACAGCGAAGCCAATACAGGAGTGGCTTTGGGACAAGTCTCTGAATGTCCTATAGTGGCCCATCCAGAGTCCGGACAAGAGTCCGATCGAACATTTCTGGACAGACCTGAAAATAACTGTGCAGCAACGCACCCCATCCAACCTGACAGAGCTTGAGAGGATCTACAGAGAAGAACGGGAGAAACTCCCCAAAGACAGGTGTGACAAGCTTGTACCATCATACCCAAGAAGACTCGAGGCTGTAATCGCTGCCAAATGTGCTTCAGCAAAGTACTGAGTAAAGGGTCTGAATAGTTATGTTAATGTAATATTTCAGTTGAATTTCTTTTCTAAATGAGCAAAAAAATATTAAAACCTGTTTTTGCTTTGTCATTATGGGGTATTGTGTGTAGATTGATGAGGGGGGCTGTAACGTAACAAAATGTGGTGAAAGTCCAGAGGTCTGAATACTTTCCGAATGCACTGTTTGTTTGTTTGTCAGATATCACCTATCCTAACTGCCATTGGTAGTAGAACAGTGAATGTGTATACGTTCGCAGATGCAGCTATGGAGCCAGCACTTGGAGACTTGCTAGACGATGTGATAGAGGCCTGACCGACAGACAGGCTTGACACTGACGTCTCTGAATGGAGAGAAACCTGGCACTCAGCACATCCACAATGTGGGACTGAAGGTATTTGCTAATTATACAGTACAGCAGGAATGTCCAGCATTTGCAACACCCTTCATTCATTTCATTCCCTTTTCATTCCCTTTTCATTCCATGGAGACGGCACATGTGGACTTGCAAGACGACGTGATGAAGTCCAGATTGACAGACGGGCTTGATACTGAGGCCAGGCAACTCTGCATTACATTTTTACTGGAGTCAACTTTTACCTGTATTTTTTTTTGTTGTTGAGTTGAATGGTGTCAGTCAATATACGGGACAACACACAGGAAGGTATGACCACTCTGACATGTTTGCCAAGGGAGCCCCATTAACCACAGACCAAATGCAGATAGGCACAGTATCTGCAATGGTTGGGAATGACAATGAAGGGTGAAAGGAGCACCTTGCTAGATTAAAAGAACACCGTTTCTATAGAAACAGTGCAAAGGGTTGTTTATTCTACATGGACCTGTTAAAACACTTAGTTTAGAATATCTACGTGAATTCAGCCATCACATCTTCTCATATTACTCTGCCCTTTGTATCTCAGTTGGTAGAGCATGGCGCTTATAACGCCAGGGTAGTGGGTTTGATTCCCGGGACCACACATCCATAAAATGTATGCTTGCATGACTGTAAGTAGCTTTGGATAAAAGTGTCTGCTAAATGGCTTATATTATATGATATATTATTACATCTACTGACCTTTTCAAAGCTTCCTCCGGCATCTCAGCATACATCTGAGACTTGACCTGTAGTTATTGACCTCAACCTGCAGGAGGTTTGTTTGTTGTCATTGAGTTGGGGGGAAACCGCTGCGGTCAAGGTTCTGACAGATGGGTGTGTCTTGGTGGTGGCAAGGACACACCCGAGAAACACTCAAGTCAAACCACACCCCCAAGCCAGGTCATGTTTGGCTCCTGTCATGGCCGCCAGCATTTCTTGAGGAGCAAGCCAAAAGAAGAGGCCAAATCAGCTGTTGCAGTTCCCCTTCAATAGACCTAAATGTCAAAATCTAAAAAATGTTACATCCACACTCACTCTTTCCAAGTGCTCCATCTTTCCTCCTCCCTTTCTCTTTATCAGTGAATTAAAGATTGAGATGTACTTTTGAGGACTGGAGACAGACCGACGGGGCCAATGTGGCCTGGAGATGTTTTTTCAAAGAGAGAAATCTGTTCGTTTGGTTTGATGACCTTTCTGTGTGGTAAAGGATTCACTGTTATAAGGTAACTCTGTGGTTCCCTGGTTGGTTCCCATGTTTTATTGGCAAACTGGGCTGATTTGTGGAGCAATAGCCCTGGGCTTCTGGCCTGCAGGCTGCCGCTGGGGGGGGGGACACTGGCCTCTGAGTCCCACTAGGTCCTTGGGAAGGTCCATATGCAGTCAGCCTGCCTGCCTTGCAGCCTTTCGTCCACTGCTCCGACTCCCTTAGTCCTCCCCCTGGAACCCTTGACACTGAGCAGTGGTTCCACTGAGGGAGGCTGTTCTCTGTTCTCCCCCCTCAGCTCAGCCAAAGCCTCCGGCCTATCTCCCGCGGTTTCCTGGTCAATTTGTTGGTCGACCTGCCAGGAGAAGAATGTAAATCCTCATCGAAGGAAATGAGAGGAGAGGAGCGTAGAACCCGACTGCTGGCAATGTAAGGCCAGCATATACCTACCTCTCCGTCTCCTAGTGTGTGGAGAGAAACCCAGCGGCAGCTTCTATCTTCAAGACCTGTACAGGATAGAGGATAGTACTCATCTGGATTTGAGTGTGTGTGAAGGGGTCCATGCATTGTGTGTGTGTGTGTGTGTGTGTGTGTGTGTGTGTGTGTGTGTGTGTGTGTGTGTGTGTGTGTGTGTGTGTGTGTGTGTGTGTGTGTGTGTGTGTGTGTGTGTGTGTGTGTGTGTGTGTGTGTGTGTGTGTGTGTGTGTGTGTGTGTATCCGTGTATCCTCTGGCCACAAAAGTGTTGTACTTTTTAGGGCTCCAGCTGCCTGTCTCCGTCACCTCTCCCTTCCCTTCACAGCAGCTTCACCCGGGATTCAGGCACCATTCCCCTTCACTGCTCATCAACCCACAAGCGCTCTAATTTATAGGCGGGCATAAAAAGCCTGCCTTGTCTCTCTGGAACTGCCTCTGCATAGCAATAGCATGACAAAATAGGACACTGTTATATGATGCTGTTAAACATGTAAAGGACTTTTCGGGTGTGTCTCAGTGTTTTAACTCTCTTCATTTACACAACGGCACTACTGTGTCAACAGACACACACACACACACACACACACACACACACACACACACACACACACACACACACACACACACACACACACACACACACACACACACACACACACACACACACACACACACACACACACACACACACACACACACACAGGTACACATATTGTGTTATTAATGACTGGTCATCTGGAGATGATCTGATACCTCCTGAATTTGGCTATACACTCGAGAGACTTTTGAGGTAAATTCAAAATTCAGGCTGTGTTTAAAGCAGCAGTTCAACCAATAACAAAGTGGCCACCCTGCCACTGCTGGTAAACAGCTGAGGGAATGGGCTGGAGAAATGGAACCACTCTCAATTTCATGGACAGGGCTATGGATACAAGGACGGACCGTTCACGATATCAATTGCATTGTTTGTAAACAATGGAGTTAAACAAGCTTATATTTTGGATTCTGATAAGGAACGACAGTCAATGAGGCATTTCTAAGTTATAATCTTCAGTGGGCATGTATCATTAATTTAAAAGTTTTTAAAAAATGGATGTAACAATCTCCGTTTGCCCCTTCAAAGATGGATGACTTTAATGTTGGATTAGTGGTCGACCATGGTGTGATGCCTGCTGTAAACTACGGAGTTCAGACCAGTTTCAAGGACAAGATTATACACGCAAGATCAAAGTGGTAGCATGGAGAGACTTGAATCTGAATGTCTCTATCCAAATACTTGTTTTTGTACTGTCAGCACTTTTGAGAAATCTCAAATGAATTTTTTTGTCAAATGTAGTACCTTGTTTTAGTACCTCACCCAGAGTCTTGCATCTTGAGAATCCTAAAATATGAAGACATGGATAAAAGGCACTTTTTATAATCAACATTTTGTCCTTAAGCGGTCTTTTCTTTTTAAGAGACAGTTTTCATTATTCATAAGTGTTCTTGAGGTGTAACAGAGCTGATTTCTTCTAAGGGGCCTGATAGGAGTCAGATGAAGCCTGCAGAATTGATTAGATAAGCTTGGGGAATTATCATGTTGGCCACGTATTCCTGGAAAATATTCCTCTAAAATATCTTCCACTGCGAAAGCCTTAATGCCGTGTGTTAGGGTGGATGTGTGTTTTTACAAGTAACCTAGGCCTACTCTTCATCCACATTTTTATGGAAGTTGTCTTTTTGACGTTTTCAATGCATATAGGTATAACAGGTATATCTCACTGGTCACCCCCAAAGCCAATTCCTCCTTTGGTCGCCTTTCCTTCCAGTTCTCTGCTGCCAATGACTGGAACGAACTGCAAACATCTCTGAAGCTGGAGACTCATATCTCCCTCACTAGCTTTAAGCACCAGCTGTCAGAGCAGCTCACAGATCACTGCACCTGTACATAGCCCATATGTAAACAGCCTATCCAACTACCTCATCCCCATACTGTATTTATTTATCTTGCTCCTTTGCACCCCAGTATCTCTACTTGCACACATTCATCTTCTGCACATCTGCACAGTGTCTATTTGCTATATTGTAATTACTTCGCCACCATGGCCTATTTATTGCCTTTACCTCCCTTATCTTACCTCATTTGCACTCACTGTATATAGACTTTTTGTTTTCTTTGTTCTACTGTATAATTGACTGTATGTTTTGTTTATTCCATGTTTAACTTTGTGTTGTTGTATTGTGTCGAATTGCTACGCTTTATCTTGGCCAGGTCGCAGTTACAAATGAGAACTTGTTCTCAACTAGTCTTCCTGGTTAAATAAAGGTCAAATAAAGAAAAGATTTTAAAAATATAGGGGCTGTCAGTTACATTACCGGAATGACAGACTACTTTGCATCTTAAATGTTGCCTGGCAATTAGGACTTTTCATCATTATTAACTCGATGTTGAAGTCAAAATCTCTCATGTTCTACTGTAAATAATTCTGAATGATTAAGTTAATGAAGTTAAAGCAGATTTGTCGGTTTTAACTGATGTTAGATGTGATGGTGGATTAATACTTTGGTCCACATAGACTTGGCCGGTGTGTGGGTATGTCCACATAGAACACTTTGTCTTCTGCTTAATATTTAATGATATCTACCTGTTGTAGAGCGTTTAATGAGCCGAGGGCGAGAAAAAGTAATTTATCATGCAAAGTTTTCAAAGGAAATGCAAATTCAAATACACACACACACACACACACACACACACACACACACACACACACACACACACACACACACACACACACACACACACACACACACACACACACACACACACACACACACACACACACATGCTCTTTACCCACATATTTTCCTCAAATAGCATAGCATTAGCCACACTGCATTTCCAACACATTGAATATTTTAGCCTTAGTAAAAAAATGTTTTAACTTAAGTGAAGAACAGGATCACGGGGTCAGTGGTGACGCTTTAAATAAACTTTCCCCGACTCTGTTCTGTTGGCTGTTCGCGGCTCTGCCTGGCTCTGCCTGGCTCTGCCTGGCTCTGCTTGGCTCTGCTTTATCCCACCAGAATACTAATGGCAGGGGAAAATTACTAGAGGAGGATGAAGAGAGAGAGATGGAGAAAGAGAGAAAGGGTAGGATGGAGAGCGAGCGAGAAAGAGAAAGCAAGGGTGGATGGAGAGAGGGAGAAAAGAGAGAGAGAGAGAGAGAGACATGGATCCCTGCCACTGCTAACAGAACAGGACCACCGGGGCCAGGGCAAAAGTAAGAGACTGACAATCGTCAGATGATTTAGGGGTGGACCGGGAGGCTAGGTAGACCTACAAAATGAATAACGGCCAACCCAAAACCACGCCATAAGGCTCAATGGTTTGTGATTTGCAAGTTGATAAGACAAGAAGATTAATAAGGCTGCATGATAACGGCTGGCTGCAGCTCAGCTGGGGAGATGGTAATGATGTGATATTGCTGTAGGAGCAGTTCAGGAGGAGAGAGAGAGAGCCGCGGTGGAGGAGGGCGTGAGAGAGACAGAAAGGCTGCAGAAGGGGAAGAAACTCACTCTATCCCAATTGGCCCTGAGGATATGGAGAGTTAGAAATATGAGAATGCAGTTATCATTTTAATTAGATATAAAGTAATTTTATATTTATATAATTTTTTTGCTGAAATGAGGACTTCAAAGAACATATTCTGCAGTATTCAGCTCCGTCGTAATTCCTGAGTGACAGTTTTGGTTAATTTGCTCGTTTTTTTTCCCCCAGAGGAAATGCAGATTGCTCCTGTGGTTGCTCTCAGGTATATCACTCAGGCGGGGGTGTGTTGTCCTAACAAACTGCTGCATTCATCATCATGTTCTCTGTCAACGGCGGAGCAACCAACAGTTGAACTGTATCTGATTATCATAGTACACCTGTCATTGTTTCGGAATACTTTCCACGGTGATGTTCCTACTCATTTTGAAGTACTCTAATGTAAAACAAATACATACATAATATTGGCTTGTCTATCTCTGTTCAATGCCCATACATACAGTAGAGAGGCTTGATCGAAACTGATATCCATTAATTGTAGTCAGACACATGGCAGGACAAACTATCAACATCCTAACTCACTTCCTGGTTCTGTTCCGTCAACACAACGGTCACACTTCCCCCTAAAAAGACAGGAAACAGCTGCAAAAATAATTCCTTATTCGCGAATAACAGTCATTTACTTGTGACAGTCAGTCTTTGTAGATGCTGTCAGACCTATTTCTCTCACTTTCAGTTTGATCTTCGAAGCTGAAGACATCTTGTGTTTACACCTGAAGAAAAACATCAGTTTCGTATCGCAGCTCATTGCATTGCTTTGTCATACTCCACTGGCAGCAGTCACATGGTACACTGTCACTTGGACAGAACACACACACACACACTGTCACTTGCACAAAACACATGCACACGGTCACTTGACTCCCCGGCTTCCGATTACCACTTATGATGGAATTAGATGTTGATGAAATCATTTTCTGCTTTTGAGTATACAAATTAGGCGTCTAGTATGAGACCTGACAAGTTTCTCTGCCAGACGGAAACAAAGGTGGGAAATCGTCCGTGTGCTGCTGTGTTTCTATTTGTGTATACTTGCCAAGCCAGTCCACACATCCTAAAGATGCCTCATATAAAAACACAGAGAAAGGCACATTCTGCCAAGGCTGCTGAGCTCACTCAAAACAACTGAACCCATTTTTAATGGCATCGTTTTTGGGGGATGGGTACTGGCTAATGCAATATTCTCCCCATTTGTATTTTAATTTGAGCCACTCTACTTAATTATTTCAGCTGGTTTGGTAACGAGCGGCAGCACATTTGCATAGGTCGCAATTAAATGATTGAACATGAGGACATAACTCTTGCGTCAGAGTGTTTAACTTTTGTTGGAGGTCACAGCAGCTCCCCAACGGGTCCTTAATGAGTTAATAACGGCTATTAAACCCTGATTAAAAGGCCAGAGAAGGGTGACAGAAACGGGTTAATAGTGCAAGCGCTCTGAATGTTTTTATCCAATGCATAACAAAGATTACACAGTCAAGCATGCAACAAAGTGTAGGCGGATGGTGGATGATTTCATGTGTTGTCGCGCCTTGCTTCTGACATTAATTACATGGTGACAAGTTGCATTTTGAAGATGGACCTTGACAATACAGTAGGTCGCTATTGACGGCTATCGGCGTTCTGCCTAAAAGGGCCATTTCCTAAAGGGTAAAGATACTTTATGGGACATTTCTCCCTCCTTTCCCCCCCAAGTGCTGCTGTATCAGTAGTCATGATGAAGGTCCTCATGTGGGACCGTCTCTCTCTCTGTCTCCGTCTCTCTCTGACTGTCTCTCTCTCTCTGACCCCCCTCTGTGTGAGTAATATCTCGGCGGCCCCCAGTGTTACTGATCATTTTGATGGAGGGTGTTTGTCCAAAGTGGGATTGACACGCTCTCAGGGGTCCATAGCCCATCAACTTGACACTGAGTGAATGAGGCACGTTAGTGACACGGACGTCGGTGGCACTGTTCCCCCAGCGTTTACACACATTATCTAAACGGCATGATAATGTAGCCAGATCTTAGGAGTAAACGGGGCGGTAAAAGCAACGATAAGTGATGGGAGAAGTGACAATGTCAATAGTCGTGATAATCATGTCCTCGCGGCAGGAAATCACGGAGCACATGTGCATCGTCAGCCCCAACATGCCTTCAATATCCTCTAATAATAAAATGAAGTGGAGGAGAAAAAAAACACTATCAATTGACCATCTGATGATAAATATGAAATTGCAGTGAGGAGTGAATATGACTCTCCTGCCTGAAGAAGGCAGCAGATTACTAGGGGTAGAGGGGGAGAGCCCATTTGTATGTAAATGGAGGCTTGATTATATTTATTTGCTGGCACAGACAGGGCTGAGAATCAGTGTCTCTGAGAGAGAGACACACACACACACACACACACACACACACACACCAACACACACGTACCTACAGGCTGCGAGTCTGTGCTCCAGCCAATAGAGGTGTATGCCCTATGATAGAGACAGTCTGTGTGTGTGTGCACTCTTGGTTCAGGCCTTGAGAGAGGAGTTAGAGGGACACACCTGGCTGTTAGCTCCAACAGAGCTCTGGCTGCTCTCTGCTCTCTAGAATATTCTAATTATCAGCCTTCCTTATTATAGGTGCCATGTCAATGAGGGTGGGAAAACAAACTTCATGCAGCGAGGACCAATTTCTTCATCACTTTTTTTGTAAACCTTTGCATGTGCCTGGGTTAATACCATAAATTGAATGTTGCTTTGGTTTCACTCGAAATACGCTATCATGTCCGTCGCCGCGGTGCTTAGCGAAATGTATTATTGTAATTTGCATAGGGCCTTTTTAGTGCCCATATCCTACAAAGGCTAGAAGAACAAAGAGCTCATGAGGGAGAAAATGGGACGGAGATGATCCGGCGCTGGCTTCAAATGTGACGTCACGTCCCTAATGAAATCTTTTGACTGAAACCATAGTAAATGGCAGAATTTATATCTGACACTTAATGGTTTGCATAGAAATTAGAGAGGGCCCCCCGTCTCTCTCCTCTCTCTGTCGCTTGATGTCCCTGATTAATTTACAGGACTTTTGTTATGTTGCCATCGCCGAAAATAAATTACCAGGCGGCGATAGCAAGGAAGGGAGGGAGGGTAAAAAAATGCAATTTAGAATTATTATTTATTTGAAAAGATTAAATAAAATACCTAATTGCCAGAAAAGTCACCAAGCACAAGCTTGTGTGGTGTGGTGGCATTGAGGGGGTGGTATGGAGGGGGGGAGCTCTGGCCACTTGATTTCCTATGAAAATTAATCGGCTATCAAGCAATCTTCATCTTGCTGAGGATGATTATAAAGTGCGGGGAGAGGGAAGGAGAGAATGCCCTTTGTGTAGGTGAAATGTGTCTGAGGCTGTCATCGTAATATACCTCAGTGAAATGAAGGTTAATTCTGATGTACAGCCTGCACCGCAGTCATTATCAACGAATCATGAAAATAAATTAAGCCACTGAAATAGATACGTCCTCCTCTGGCACACGGCAGGGATCCTGTGAGGGATGGATGGCTGAACTTTACCGATTATTATTGGAAAATAGTGCCGGATTCAATTAACACACCTAAAAGACACCTTTATAGAGGGCAGACATAATTTAAATGACAGCAGGGTGTAATTTTGCTTGTTATAAGTCACATTTTCAGAGTTTCATGTTCTGTATTTTATCCCTTTCCTCTCTTTTTCTCCCCTGTCTTTCCTCCTCCCGTCTTTTCATCATTATTCCAAGGGATTCCTGTAAAGAGGAAGAGTAAAGCGTTGCGCCCCACATTAAGATTTATGCCTATGATACGTAAGGGTTTAGGAATTCACCGATAGCCCGTAGATATTTTATCCAAACGCATCGCCATCTCTGCATTTACAAACATGATCCAATTAATATATTGTAGTTTTACACGTGCACATATACATGATATTCCTTCTTTCACCCTATTCAATGTCCCTGTAATCCCCAATGGCACGTAGCGTATTGCTCGTGCATTGCATTGCCCTCAGTTCAGCTCTATACAAATGAAGCCTGAGGGGCATACAGATGCTATGTCTTTATGTAGATATTCCACCATCCCACCTTGAAAACCTGATTGAGAGCCCAATGAACTGGGTAAATGGTTAACCTCTCACCTTCCACAATGGAGAAGGAACCTGAAGCTTAATCCGAGCAGGCGTCTGACAAGCCCCGGGAACCCTGTGCGTCCGTATCAGGCTGACCCTCCCATGAACCTCCTTTATCTATTAATCTACACCTCTCTTTAACGGGCCCCGAATTAACACCCCGGCAGGGGCAGAGGGCTTCTGATTAACACACATCACCCCACTGTGTGTGCCTGCCTGCATGCTGCCGAAATAAAAGACTGCCCCCCCCAACTCTCTCATACACAGACATGTAATGGACACACACGTGTGCACGCATGAACTCGTGCACACGCACACTTGCGAGATCACACACACACACCCGTACAGTATGCAGACATGCACATGTATGTACACACACATGCAGGGGCGCATACACACAGCCCTAGCAAGCTTTCTTGCCATGGATATTTCTGAAGTTTTATTGGTGCTATCTGAATAACCATGAATTTTGTGTGGAGGTATGAGAAAATATATAATTGTTACAGCTTGGTTCCTGCATTTCTGCTTGTCTATTGTTTCATTTGACATAAAAAAAAATATTATTTTTTTGGTCCAAACAAAGTGAATGTTAAATATATTTATGTGGTTGTTTTATGGAAGACAGTGTTTAGCGGGAAAGCATTATGGAGAATGTGAAACTGGCGACAATATATCTTTATGAGGCATGAAATAATATGACTGCATATGAATTTGGTAGAATCCTGTATATTGAAAATTGCGTAATTAAAGCCGAAGAGGGATGCATGAAAAGAGGTGGATTTTAAATAGTTTCATTTAAAAGTTGCCAGTTGCTAAAAATCTAAAAGGAGAGCAATATAGAATACAGCCCTATTCTGCTTTTCAGTCCATCGAGGAAAGTCAAATAAGATGAATTGTATTTGAGAGTAAAATGTAGTAATTTATACTGGTGTCATCTTTATTTAATTACACCCGTGGCAAGAAGTCATATCCTCTCTTCTTCCAAAGCCAAACACTACACAAATCTTCCCTTCCTCCATCTTTCTCTCTAGCCCATTTCCTCTCTCTCAATTCTCTAAAGTTTAAAGGAGCCTTCCACTATCATTATTAGTATTGAACTCATTTCTAAATTCAGAAATTGGCTAAGGATGATCATTCATTGTGGTGGATAGTAAAATCAATAGCTTTTGTGTCCGCTGGTGCTGAGGCGCTCTCTTTCTGTGCTGTGGGTTGGTGGAGTGTGTGCGTGTCTGTGAGCGTGTGTGAGAGTGTGTGTATGAGCTTGTGTGTGTATGTGGAGCAGTGCAGAGCGTGTGTGTGTGTGTGTGTGTGTGTGTGTGTGTGTGTGTGTGTGTGTGTGTGTGTGTGTGTGTGTGTGTGTGTGTGTGTGTGTGTGTGTGTGTGTGTAGAGCAGAGCGGAGCGGTGCAGACGGCTCTACAGTGAAAACTGGGGGAGTGGGGCCACCTCTTGACGACACTTACACACACACACACACACACACACACACACACACACACACACACACACACACACACACACACACACACACACACACACACACACACACACACACACACACGTTCTCTCCGAGAGTCGGACATGCTGCGACTGCTGGTCCTCCCTCACACACACATACACACAAACACACACGGAGTCATGTGACGGAACGGGACGGCTAATTCCAACGAGAGCCAAATCAATCAAGTTCTTTTAATCACCACTCTGCTTTTATAGTGTGGCCTGGTAATAATGAAATTCTACGTAGGCCGATCCCCAAAGAAATGAAAACCCCCTCCACCATCACCACTACCCCCATGTGGATTTGAATGTGGCAGACACTCACTCAAGTCTGATGATTTTCATTTTTCAATTACATTATCTGATTAACTAATCAATTGCCAGTCTTATCAATAATTAATGTTTTTACTGATTATTAGAACTTAGGAGATAAAATGGCAACCACTTTTTTCGTTTTTAATATATTTAATGTGTCCCTCTGTACAGACTTGGCATTGATATATAAACACAAACACAAATCTTCTTCAAAGGAGACATCCTTCTTTACATTTTCCCCATAGTTAACATTGGTATTAGAATATAAATACGGGATTGGTTTGATAGCCTTATACATATTGTATAATATTATATGATATCCGTACACTGTAGAGGTTATTATAATGTAGAAACTCTGACCCAATCTGAGCACATGATAGTAATCATAATGAGATATAAAAAAATAAAAATACAAATTAATACAGACATTACAAACCAAACAATACCACCACTACTACTTTTGGCTGCTGAGGCGAGGTCGTCAGTGGAGAGCTCAGAGGGGTGTCAAACGTGTGCAGTTCCTGGATCAATGTCTCACTCCGCTCCCCACAGCTGTACCTGTTGTTTCCCACACTGAGCCTTTGTCTGGGGCTCAAGACAGCAGCCAGCAACAACTGTTTACCGTCTGGCCCTCCAGCTGCCCGGCCGTGAACCCGTTACAACCCGTTACACCTCACAGCGACGCCTCCGCCGCTCCGCTTTGATGCCTCTAATCGTGGGGTAAAAGTCTGGTGGGCTAGTCGACGTCTCACTTTCTTCCACGCATGGTGGTGGAGGGGTGTTCACAGGGTTCCCGACCCCAGCCAGGGAAGGTCTCGCTGGGCCACGTTGTTGGCGCAGCACCGCCCTCCCTCCTCGGAGCTGATAATTAAAGAACCTGGCTCTCAGGTTACACACCTCAATGCTAGGAGCTCAGACTGTACGAGAGCACCTGTATGAGGGAGGTGTTGTGTTCACATGTGAGTGTTGGTGTCATTCAAGAAAATCTAAGTTGATAGAGGTGGGTAAAGCTGACAACGTCACTAAAACGACGTACACGCTTTAATGGGGCAGAGGTCCGTGTGTCGTTGTGATTCTGGATAGCCAGAAAGCTAGCACCAATGACAAGAACCTGCCATGTGGGGAATTGTACATGGCTCGTTTCAGCTAGTTTTATCTTGTTATTGATACCATGTCTTGTTTTGAGGTGTTTTCACTGTTACGTCTAAGCTAATTATGGCAAAAACCAACAACGGTAACAACGTATTTGAGAGACAACGAGTGCTCATCGTGCAAATGTATTTGTTTTCAATAAATATTGGAGAAGAAATATGGTTTACATGTGGTCAACAATGTTGTCTAAGACAACCCCGTCTGTTTTGCCCCATAGTTGTTTTTTTGTCGTTTTGCCCCATAGTTGCGCATGCCTCGGTTTTGTTGCTAAACAACCAACCCATCTATTGAATACTTGACTCTTCTGACTATTAGGGTCTCTGTTGTTCAGGTATTCTGGTTTGAGTTTAAATACTGTACTTCTGGCTGTTTGGTCGGTTCGATTGCTGCTTCATTCGGGTAGTCTTTGTTTGGTCACTGGAATCTACTGCAGTTCATTTTCCATAAATCTGAGAATGCCGTTCCGTCTGGGCTTACAAGTGGCCACCAGCAGCATTGACGAGAAAGAAAGCCCGTGTTAGAGGAGAAACGGAGAGCGAGAGAGAGAGATACAGAGGGAAGGAAATAGAGAGAGGAGGAGGGGTCTCTTTTCCATTTAGCAGAAACATCTGTCAGCACTCAGCCACTTGTGATGAGGAGAGAAGCTGGTATGCGGCGGGCCCAGCCCAGGAATCATTGGGGCCGGTGAACTTGGCACGACTGCCTTGTTTATTTGGCCTGACCCCGCGTTCGCTCCGAGGTTACGGACTTGCTCAGTGAAAGGGGCTTTTGTCCTGCAGGAGGAAAGTCTGTTACAAATATTTACCATGAGGGAATGCAAAGGCATGGCCCCACGCCAGCCAGACTGAAGAGCTATAAAATTCACTGCACATTCTTGAGTTAGTCCCCTCTTTTAAAACCCTGGGTAAAACGGTACCCCTTTTCTATTAATGAGATTGCATGCTGTCACAGATTCATTATATCATTCAATATCTGTAGTTAAAAAGAGGACTGCGTGTATATACACAGTACTGTATATTTTATGACTCAACACGAACATGAGTGGAATTGTAATAGTCCTTGATTGTATGTGTTGAATCCAAGTCAGACTATTTGCCTCTTTGCCGTCTCCTTGTTGAACAAGACATTTTAAGATGTTGAAAAGCTTTTTTACCTAAATAACTATGGAACACATCCCTATGTACTGCGTTCTTATTCCACTGGGCACCTGGTTAGGTCAGTGGTAACACGTGCAATTTCAAAAGGCTGCATAAATTCCCTGGGTTTTTTTATGGTTTCCTCAGAAAATGCCACACTGGGTTTTAGCTTGAATAAATCTGCCGTCAAGCACTCCTTTTTACCCTTGCAGCCGGACCTTGCGTACATCTTCACTCGAACATTGACATGCAACAAAGCTAATGGCGCCCGATACAGGAGGGCCTAATCTCGACTAACTGACAAGATTTCAATTGAGGAGACATCTTCCGCTGATTAGCTCCCACACCCACAATTATCCAACTGGGGTGTCAAGCAAGGTTTAACATCTCCACTGACTCTGCTCTCTGGAGACATCCGGGGAGAAATGCAATCGCTTTTAATAACTGACGCCTCTCCTTCTCTCTTCTCTCCTCCACACCGTACCCCGGCGAGGCTGCCTGCCTGGCTCTCTCAGATGCACCTTTTCCAGCCATTCAAGCTCCCTTCAAAATAAACCTTTCCAGTGAAAATGTAATTTTGCGCAAAATGAACTCACCAAGTCATTTTTTTTCTCTCCCCCAGAATAATTTATTCAAATTGCTCTTAATTCAGGACAGGGGAGAAATCTGTAGACCAAGGGAGTGGGCCCTGGAATTCTGGATCTCTTTGTTTTCTTTGTGATAAAAAGTTTGTGTACCTTGCTGTCTCTCCATCCCTCCATCCTCCGGTTGGTTATCTGGTGGCTGGTAACCCTCGAGTCCATACACCTCATTAAAATTCGACTGATCTGAATAGTTTTGCAAGTATGGTATGATTGCCTCTCCGTGACATGTAGCAGCCTGGTGTTATTTTAATCACAAGCACCCATCGGGCGACACACGACGCCAATGACATTGAACCACTCTACTTGACCCCATTTTACAAGTGCACGTTATTTTAGGGGGGGGGGGCGTTTGGAGGAAAATAAACTTACCTGGCATGATGGACATCCTCGATAATTATACTCTTCTTTTATTTTCCCGACGCCAGAGCGACATCAGCTCGGCTTATACTTTCCCTCAATCACGAGATGTTTTTCACTCTAATGAAGTGTTTTCTTCCAGCGCCGAAACGAGGACACAAAGCAAGCTGATTAATAATTTACTGTTTAGTTTTACTAATTGATCTGTTTGGGGAGCAGGGATAAAAGTGGAGATGCATCCTCAGATCACAATGCTTTCATATGGCATTTATCCACAAGTCACAACAGGGTCCCACAAGATGAATAATGAAGCAAACAAGATCAAATAAGTATCACTGGGGACCAGCAAGAGCTCCCTGACAAATACCAGCAGAATTTACCTTGTTTTTTTTCTTCTTCAATTTGCTCACAACAAAGTAGAAGAATGAGAAGAGGAGCAACAGAGAGGAGGAAGTTATTATGCTTCTAGTGTAATGCAGGGTTTACAAGGACTTTACTTTTTTTCTACTTTACTTTATCGCCATACTTTTAGTTTCATTCCAAATCATATTTTCATGTACAGTACGTTGCCAAGACTTAATTTTGAGTTTGCCTACGCAGGTCGGAGTTACAAACAGAGGTGTACGATTTTGTAGTAAGATAACAGAAGCTATATTCTTTCACAGACTTTTTCTTCTTCTATCGGCTCTTGTGGCATCTAACGAATCACATTACCATAAGATCAGGTGACATTTCCACTAATAGTCATACAGTTTATTGGACCACTTACAATGCGATATGTTTCTGCATGTGTGGGATCTAGCTGTACGCTACACATCCCTACTATACAGTACATTAGCTCATTGCCCCTGTGTGCGTACTGTACTACCTACATGCTTCCCATGATAAACACTGACAATAGTTGGGGGATTTGGCCCAAGGTCAGACATTAAAATCCCTGACTGACGTGGATATTTGTACAGGGGACCCGTCCACATGCTTCCAGCTATTAGTACCCACCTCTAAGCTATTCAATGTGCTAATTTCAGCGGGGGGGCTGGGTGACGAGGGAGGGGGTACAGTAATATGAGTTTCTCTCTTCTCGCTCTCCTAGCAGTGTAACACCAGTGGGGATTACATTTGAAATGAGACAAATTTCCCTGCCATAAGACAAGGTCTTAAAAAACGAGGATGTGGAGACCTATTTTGTATTGGCGATATTGGTCTGCTCTTAAGTCTTGTTCATGCATGGATGGAAAGTAGTGTTTGTTATGTAGCTGCATAGGGACATATTTACATGCCTATTCACGCGTCATTGTTTCATGGACATTCTGTGCAGTCTGATAGTGGCATTGAATGTTCATTTGCCACCTTACTTTTTATGATTATGGGTGTTTTCCTGTAAATAAGCATTAAGTGAGATAGTAATCCATCGAAGGCTCTGGGTCTGAAGTGCCGCACTGTATATTCCCATGTTCTAATGTTCCCATATTCCCATGTTCCCATGTTACCATGTTCCCATGTTCCCGTATTCCTATGTTCCCATGTTCCCATATTCCCATGTTCCCATGTTCCCATATTCCAATGTACCCATATTCCCATATTCCCATGTTCCCATGTTCCCGTATTCCTATGTTCCCATGTTCCCATATTCCCATGTTCCCATGTTCCCGTATTCCTATGTTCCCATGTTCCCATATTCCCATGTTCCCATGTTCCCATATTCCCATGTTCCAATGTACCCATATTCCCATATTCCCATGTTCCCATGTTCCCATATTCCCAGGCTCTCAAATAAGCGCCTCCACTCCCAAAGGCATAGTATGTCATTATGTGTTAACTGTAAGTCGCTCTGGATAAAAGCGTCTGCTGAATGGCCGAATCATTATCATATCACCATGTGACATACAGTACATGTATATAGGAGCCCAGAGTGATTAGAGTTGATTGATTATTGGCATTAGTATATTACCCGCTTCCAGTCACGTTTTAGCCCTGTTTACATGCATTTCCTACTACTTGTCACTTTTCATGTATACACACACCTCAACCACTCCAGTACCACTGCACATTGAATAAGGTACTGGGCCAGGTTGCATAAAACATCATAACTTAATATCCCCCGAATTGTTCCCTTAAAGTTTCCTTATTAACTTTAAGTCGGTTGCACAAAACATTTTATGGCAACTTTCCCCTTAAAGTACCTACCTGTATCAGAATCCTGTGCGCGTGGTGAATACATTTTGAAACTTGATTGAGAGAATGAGGAATGTGTTGTTAAACGGCAATGCTCAGCTTGAATTTACTTTGGCTTAATTGTCACGCCCTGACCTTAGTATTCTTTGATTCGTCTTTATATCTATGTTATGTTGCACGTTAGCACATTGTTTATACAGCGGTCACGTTCGTCTTATTCATTTGGTTGTTTTTGTTTAAGTGTTCGTCGTGTTCTTCATTAAATAAAGAAGAATGTATTCTAACCATGGTCCACTCCATACGACGATCGTGACAGAATAACCCACCAACAATGGACCAAGCAGCGTGGTAACGGACAGCAGCAGCAATCAAAGGACTTCAGGACTTGGGAGGAGATTCTGGACGGCAAAGGACCCTGGGCACAGCCAGGGGAATATCGCCGTCCCAAAGCAGAGCTGGAGGCAGCACGACGAAAGCAGAGAGGCGTCGGTATGAGGAGGCAGCACGGCGACGTGGCTGGAAGCCCGAGTGGCAGCCCCAAACATTTCTTGGGGGAGGGCACACGGGGAGTGTGGCAAAGTCAGGTAGGAGACCTGCGCCAGCTCCCTGTGCTTACCGTGGAGAGAGAGGGCGTTGTACCGGGCAGACACTGTGTTATGCTCTATGCATCTGGTCTCCAGTGCGTCTCCTTGGGCCAGCATACATGGCACCAGCCTTACGCATGGTGTCCCCGGTTCGCCTGCACAGCCCAGTGCGGGCTATTCTACCTCGCCGCACTGGCCTGGCTACGGGGAGCATTCAACCAGGTAAGGTTGGGCAGGCTCGGTGTTCCAGATCTCCAGTGTGCCTTCTCGGTCCAGTCTATCCGGTGCCATCTCCACGCACCAGCCCTCCGGTGGCAGCTCCCCACACCGTTCTCCCTGTTCCTCCTCCCCGCACTCGCCCTGAGGTGCGTGTCCTCGGCCCAGTACCACCAGTGCTGGCACCACGCACCAGGCCTACAGTGCGCCTCGTCTGTCCTGAGTTGCTAGAGTCTCCCGTCTGTCCTGAGCCGCCAGAGTCTCCCGTCTGTCCTGAGCCGCCAGAGTCTCCCATCTGTCCTGAGCCGCCAGAGTCTCCCGTCTGTCCTGAGCCGCCAGGGTCGCCAGTCTGTCCTGAGCCGCCAGAGTCTCCCGTCTGTCCTGAGCCGCCAGAGTCCCCCGTCTGTCCTGAGCCGCCAGAGTCTCCCGTCTGTCCTGAGCCGCCAGAGTCTCTCTTCTGTCCTGAGCCGCCAGGGTCTCCCGTCTGTCCTGAGCCGCCAAGGTCTCCCGTCTGTCCTGAGCCGCCAGGGCCGCCAGTCTGTCCTGAGCCGCTAGTCAGCCAGGACCTGCCAGAGCTGTCAGTCAGCCAGGACCTGCCAGAGCCATCAGTCAGCGAGGACCTGCCAGAGCCGCCAGTCAGCCAGGACCTGCCAGAGCCGTCAGTCAGCCAGGACCTGCCAGAGCCATCAGTCAGCGAGGACCTGCCAGAGCCGTCAGTCAGCCAGGACCTGCCAGAGCCGTCAGCCAGCAAGGAGTTGCCAGAGCTGTCAGCCAGCCAGGAGCTGCCAGTCAAGAGCTGCTAGAGCCGTCAGCCAGCCAGGAGCTGCCAGAGCCGTCAGCCAGCCAGGAGCTGCCCTTCAGTCCTGAGCTACCCTTCAGTCCTGAGCTACCCCTCAGTCCTGAGCTACCCCTCAGTCCCGAGCTGCCCCTCAGTCCAGTGGGGCCCTTTATTAGGGTTGCCAGTCCTAGTTTGGCGGCGAGGGTCGCCGTTCCTAGGAGGCCACAAAAGCGGACTAAAACTATGGTGGAGCGGAGTCCACGTCCAGCACCTGAGCCGCCGTCGTGAAAGAGGCCCACCCGGACCCTCCCCTTTAGATTAGGTTTTGCAGCCGGAGTCCGCACCTTTGTGGGGGGGTACTGTCACGACCTGACCTAAGTATTCTTTGTTTTCTGTATTATTTTGGTTAGGTCAGGGTGTGACATGGGTGATGTGTGTTTTTGGCTTATTCTAGGGTGTTTGCACTGTCTAGAGTTTTTTGTAGATTTATGGGGTTGTTTTCATCTAGGTGTTTATGTTGGTCTATGGTTGCCTAGATTGATTCTCAATTAGAGGCAGGTGTTTATCGTTGTCTCTGATTGGGAACCATATTTAGGCAACCATCTTCTTTGGGTATTTTGTGGGTTATTGTCTATGTTATGTTGCACGTTAGCACATTGTTTATATAGCGGTCATGTTCGTCTTATTCGTTTTGTTGTTTTTGTTTAAGTGTTCTTCGTGTTCTTCATTAAATAAAAAATAATGTATTCTAACCACGCTGCGCTTTGGTCTACTCCATACGACGATCGTGACATTAATTATATATATATATATATATATATATACAGTGGGGAGAACAAGTATTTAATACACTACCGATTTTGCAGGTTTTTCTACTTACAAAGCATGTAGAGGTCTGTAATTTTTATCATAGGTACACTTCAACTGTGAGAGACGGAATCTAAACCAAAAATCCAGAAAACCACATTGTATGATTTTTAAGGATTAATTTGCATTTTATTGCTTGACATAAGTATTTGATCACCTACCAACCAATACGAATTCTGGCTCTCACAGACCTGTTAGTTTTTCTTTAAGAAGCCCTCCTGTTCTCCACTCATTACCTGTATTAACTGCACCTATTTGAACTCGTTACCTGTATAAAAGACACCTGTCCACACACTCAATCAAACAGACTCCAAACTTTCCACAATGGCCAAGAACAGAGAGCTGTGTAAGGACATCAGGGATAAAATTATAGACCTGCACAAGGCTGGGATGGGCTACAGGACAATAGGCAAGCAGCTTGGTGAGAAGGCAACAACTGTAGGCGCAATTATTAGAAAATGGAAGAAGTTCAAGATGACGGTCAATCACCCTCAGTCTGGGGCTCCATGCAAGATCTCACCTCGTGGGGCATCAATGATCATGAGGAAGGTGAGGGATCAGCCCAGAACTACATGGCAGGACCTGGTCAATGACCTGAAGAGACCTGGGACCACAGTCTCAAAGAAATCCATTGGTAACACACTACACTATAGATTAAAATCCTGCAGCGCACGCAAGGTCCCCCTACTCAAGCCAGCGCATATCCAGGCCCGTCTGAAGTTTGCCAATGACCATCTGGATGATCCAGAGGAGGAATGGGAGAAGGTCATGTGGTCTGATGAGACAAAAATAGAGCTTTTTGGTCTAAACTGCACTCGCCGTGTTTGGTGGAAGAAGAAGGATGAATACAACCCCAAGAACACCATCCCAACCGTGAAGCATGGAGGTGGAAACATCAATCTTTGGGGATGCTTTTCTGCAGAGGGGACAGGACGACTGCACCGTATTGAGGGGAGGATGGATGGGGCCATGTATCGCATGATCTTGGCCAACAACCCCTTTCCTCAGTAAGAGCATTGAAGATGGGTCATGGCTGGGCTTTCCAGCATGACAATGACCCGAAACACACAGCCAGGGCAACTAAGGAGTGGCTCCGTAAGAAGCATCTCAAGGTCCTGGAGTGGCCTAGCCAGTCTCCACACCTGAACCCAGAAAATCTTTGGAGGGAGCTGAAAGTCCGTATTGCCCAGCGACAGCCCCAAAACCTGAAGGATCTGGAGAAGGTCTGTATGGAGGAGTGGGCCAAAATCCCTGCTTCAGTGTGTGCAAACCTGGTCAAGAACTACAGGATACGTATGATCTCTGTAATGGCAAACAAAGGTTTCTGTACCAAATATTAAGTTTTGCTTTTCTGATGTATCAAATACTTATGTCATGCAATAAAATGCAAATTAATTACTTAAAAATCATACAACGTGATTTGTTTTAAATTTCCGTCTCTCACAGTTGAAGTGTACCTATGATAAAAAATGGCAGACCTTTACATGCTTTGTAAGTGGGAAAACCTGCAAAATCAGCAGTGTATCAAATACTTGTTCTCCCCACTGTATATATATATATATTTTTTTTTTATTAATGTGGGTGAACACGTATTTGATACAGTGCCGATTATATATATATACAGTATATATATATATATATATATATATATAAAGCCTATTCAGTAGCTTTGATTCAACTATAAAAATGTTTCCAGGCACCCAAAAATAGAAGGCAAATTTTGACATGGATGTAAGGGGCGATGTGCCGTTAGGGATGGTTGTCATAGTTATGTTAACAAAGCAATATTAAAGAGGACAGGCCTATTTCCAAAGGTGAACATGTAGATACAACTCCAGATTCAACAAGCCGACGTGTCAGTCACAGAGCGATTCTTATTATACAAAAGTCAAGCGCATCTGCCTAAATGCATTATTTATGGCTGAAATAAGCAGCTTAACCGAGTCATGCTACCAGCTATTAGCAGGAGACACACTTCCTCTACGGAGGGCGTGTTTGAAGTCTAAAGAACACTAGCATGATTGGGCCCAAAGTATCTAAAGCAATCCCACTGAAGGTTTCTTTTTTCTCTTCCAACAAAGAGATTTCTGTTTGTTGTTGTCATGACAATATCGTGTCTGCCTGTCTCTCTAGACCTAATAACACGGGGGCTAGCTAGCTACCATTCCTGAGCTGAGACCGTCACCTAGCTCTGTAGCTCTGCTGCTGTCATGAGGCTTCTGTCTGGTTTAGATCAGCGCCTCGTCTGCCTCTGACGGACAGCACTGATGATAAATGTTACATGGGAAAAAAACAAGTCTTGACTGGAGGCCTTTGTTGATGAACGGCGGCAGCGAGCGGTGCTGGAGGCAGTTTGTATGAGTCTCCTCTTCTCCTTTTTCTTCATTCTGTGTTATTATTCTGCCACTACCTTTCAAATGTATTTGATTCATAATAGATTTCCGGAACTCTGTTTTGTGTCCTCATCTGACAGTTTTAGTGTTGTTTTTTTCTCTTAATGTCCCGGCCTCTCGTCTGTGACTTTCTGTAAGCCTGAGGTATTTCCCTCTGCTTCCGAAGTCTGCAGTTCTGTGTCCTAGTCGTACTGCTACTAGAGTGGAGGCCTTTGAAAAGCCTCTGACTACAGCTTTATGGCAGACCAAAAAAACAGAGGGATTGTGGGTGGTACTCTATTTCTCAACATGCTCTATCATCGCAGTCATATTTGTGAGTTACCAGCACTGTACACACACACACACACACACACACACACACACACACACACACACACACACACACACACACACACACACACACACACACACACACACACACACACACACACAGCATCTCCCCAACTACAGGTGGTCCCACCAACAGCATCCCACTGATTCTCATCCCTGCCACCCCCAGCCCCATTGCTCTGCCGCGGTTCCTCCATTTACCCCTGCTTATTTGGGTGCACTCGACAACACAATGGAAGTGCATTACATGCCCTCAGCCTCCCTTCTCCTCCCCTCCCAGCGGTAATTTCATAGTGGTTACCACATGCATCCTACTTGACACGCAATTCACTCTCCGGGAGAGGGACAAATAATGGGATTTACCCTGGCTTGGTAGCTAGCTAGCGCCTGCCTGCCACCGCTTCCTCCCTAATTGCACTACTATCCAGACAAGAGCACAAGTTCCTGCACTGTCACACCACCACCAGCACCATCACCACATCAGAGCCTAATGCTAAATGCACTGGTTCCCCTCCACTAAGGGGTCAAGAGGGTGGAAGAGAGTAAATGGTAAATGGCTTGATAGGGTAAATGTTTTATGGGGCGAATGTGGACTAGGAGGAGAGGGGGCAGGTTGCATTTCAAATAATCCGTTATGTTATTTTGTGGCGAGGGTACTGTCAGTGCAGTGTCAGTGTGTTACCAATGGAGAGTCGGGATTAATTGGAGATGTTTGATGAATGGCAAGGCTTGGAAAACAGCCATAGGGAATATGAATTGGGATTTGAACCAGTTCCGTGCAAAACAATTCAACATAGCAGGTTTATGGTGATTTGAATAAAGCCTTGCTCTGTGTGCTGTGTGCCGGCTGTATGTTCTCCTGTCCACTTCTCGTCTCACAGAGCATCGCCCTGGGTTGTCTGAAACCTCGTGCCTTTCTAAGCATCCGCCCTCTCTCCTTCACAACTAATTAGAATGAAAATAAAAAGCAAAAAGGTGCCAAACTTTTCATTTATATTCGTGAGATAAATGTGCAACATTAAAGACAGCTTCCCCTATCACTTACATCCTTTTATCACGCTCACACACACACACACACACAAGCATACGCAAAGTGCGCCCGCACATACACACACACACGTGTGCATACACACACACACGACAACGAAACAGTGCAAGAAACAGAGAAAAGTCATCAGGAGGAACAAAGCATGTCTGAATGTGCAGTGGCACAATGCTGCTCACACAGGAAGTATTCATTTATTCAGGTCGGTAGTACGGTAGGCTTGAATTATTACAACCAGACGCACGCTGCAGTAATGGCCACACACACACACCCACACGTCTGTGCTGTAGCTGTCAAAAACAAGCTGAAACTATTTCATCTGTCGGAGAGAAAAAACGCTCTCTCTCTCTGGTGTAGTGCCTGTAATCAGTCTCTGGTGTATGTTGTGCATGTTTATTATGTGATAGTGAGAATCAAATCAAATATTAAATCACATTTTATTGGTCACATACACATGGTTAGCAGATGTTAATGCTAGTGTGGCGTGTGACTGGGGTGGGCGTTCTGTGTTCTTTTTTCTATGTTTTTGTATTTCTTTGTTTTTGGCCAGGTATGGTTCTCAATCAGGGACAGCTGTCTGTCGTTGTCTCTGATTGAGAACCATACTTAGGCAGCCTGTTTTCCCACTATGGGTAGTTGTTTTCTGGGTCTGTATTTCACCATACAGAACGGTTTCGATTTTCATTGTTTCACTTTGTATTCAGTGTTCAGTTATATTTGATTAAAATGGACACTTACCACGCTGTGTTTTGGTTCAATCTTTCATACTCCTCATCAGATGAAGAAGATTGTTACAAGTAGTATGAGTATATATGAGTAATGTAAGATATGTAAACATTGTTAAAGTGTCATTGTTTAAGTGACTAGAGATCCATTTATTGAAGGGACCAGTGATTGGGTCTCAATGTAGGCAGCAGCCTCTCTGAGTTAGTGATTGCTGTTTAGCAGTCTGATGGCCTTGAGATAGAAGCTGTTTTTCAGTCTCTCGGTCCAGCTTTGATGCACCTGCACTGACTTCGCCTTCTGGATGGTAGTGGTGTGAACAGGCAGTGGCTCGGGTGGTTCTTGTCCCTGATGATCTTTTTGGCCTTCCTGTGACATCGGTTGCTATAGGTGTCATGGAGGGCATGTAGTTTGCCCCCGGTGATGCGTTGTGCAGACTGCCCCACACTCTGGACAGCCTTGCGGTTGAGGGTGTGCAGTTGACGTACCAGGCTGTGATACAGCCCAACAGGATGTTCTCAAATGTGCATCTGTAAAAGTTAGTTAGGGTTTTGGGTGACAAGCCAAATTTCTTCAGCCTCCAAAGGTTGAAGAGGCGCTGTTGCGCCTTCTTCACCACACTGTCTGTGTGGGTGGACTATTTCAGTTTGTCTTGGATGTGTACGCCACGGAACTTAAAAGTTTCCACCTTCTCCACTGCTGTCCCTTCGATGTGGATGGGGGGGTGCTGTTTCTTGAAGTCCACGATCATCTCCTCTTTGTTGACGTTGAGTGAGAGGTTGTTTTCCTGACTCCGAGTGCCCTCACCTCCTCCCTGTAGCTGTCTCGTCGTTGTTGGTAATCAAGCCCACTGCCATTGTGTCGTCTGCAAACTTGATGATTGAGTTGGAGGCATGCATGGCCACGCAGTTGTGGGTGAACACGGAGTACAGGAGGGGGCTGAGCACACATTCTTGTGGGGCCCCAGTGTTGAGCGTCAACAAAGTGGAGATGTTGTGTTGAAGTTACAGAACAGCAGTCAGGCTCAGGGTCATGGCAGAACCGGGACAAATAGAAAACAGGAACAAGAGAAAGACAGGAGCACAGGAAAAACGCTGGTAGGCTTGACGAAACAAAACGAACTGGCAACAGACAGAGAACACAGGTATAAATATAATGGGGAAGATGGGCGACACCTAGAGGGGGGTGGAGACAAGCACAAAGATGGGTGAAACAGATCAGGGTGTGACACACATGGCATTCTCCTTTCCCGATTGTATTTTTTTCCCACCAGAATAAGACTTAGCCCCTATGAACTGGCCATAAATAAATAACGTGGCCGATTTGAACCCTTCCTAAAATGTCTGTATATTTCATGATGTGGCCCTGGGATGGCAGGCAGGCAGGAGCCTAATGAGAGGACATTTTGTGTGTTCAAGTGCAGTTGCATTGGGCTTCATTAATTTACTCATACTGTCTGAAGGGTTAGGGAGGGAGGAGAGGGTCTGTGAGAAGGGAGGATATTGGGTGGGGGTGACACGCATGACTCATTGTCGCAGTTTGTGTGTGGGGAAAGTGTGGGTGGGTGGGGGGGTGGGGTTGTATTTGTGTGTGCGCCCGTGTGTTTTTGTGTATGTGTCTGCGTGTGAGTGTGCCTTTGCTTACATGTATGTGTGATTCAGCTTTGAGTTTCAGCCTGTGACCACCGCGGGGTGACACCGCTGACTCCTCTGATCAGCGTATAATTACCTTGGAAACCTCGATGTAAGCGCAGCGCCACAGGCCCGTGATGGATGGTGACCCCCTCGCCAAAGATGGCCCCTGTTGTGTCACACGGCGCCACCCCGGGGGCAGAGCAGGAAATGAGCGGTCTTTAGAGGACACGGATGCCATTAGGTCACAGTGGGTGTCCACTTCTCTGGGCCGGTGAGGACAAAACAGGTGTCAAGGCAGCTTTGATGGCCACTGATGTATTCATAGCTACCAATGCAGTTCTGGTCATAATGGTGCTCTTTTCGGTTTACTGTGATGCCCTGTAGATTTAGGATGTAATGTTCTCTTCACGTTCCTTTTCTGTGCCTGTCTTTGGCTCTCTCTTTTTTGGGTGCTTCTCCATTTCTCTCTCTCTCTTTGTGTCCCGCTCTCCATCCAGCCTGATGTCTACTGTCACCCCTCCTCCTGTTCTAGCAGATCCTCCAGCGGACAATAAATATCATGTCACATGGAGGGTGGCAATGCTCCTTCATGGAACACTGGCTGTTTATTAGAGGCGGGAGAAGAGAAGTTTAAGAGAAATGCTAACAATGTTCATTAATGGGCCGCGTCCACGCTTGATGAGCCATGGCAATGTGAGGAGCGGCGCAGGCAACACCGCTGGTATAATGGCTGCCGGTAAATGGCCGGTAATTGTGTCCAAGTTGTACAGTGTGGGGGTTCCACCAAGGACTGACAGTGACAGAGCAATTATGGCGAGCCAAGTGGGCTGTGTCAAATTAGCACGGGCCGAGACGACGAGGAGTCATTTCTCTTGCCCTACAAAGCCGAGGAGTGATAGATAGATCCTTGATTGTGAGTGATAGGCCAGACCAACTTTCACACTGACGGTCTGATTTATCAATAGCTTTTGTATTTGAAAGTCGGGTGTGACGGGGGTGTATTGAGATGTTTGGGCTGGGAGGGGTAGTTACAGTATGGAGGTTGAGGAGAGCCTAGCATGCTGGGCGACCTGACCGGGGAGTCCTTTCTCTGGGAAGGTCAATCAGTCAATGTTCCTGTCAGCCAAAGATCACGCGCCACGGAGCAGCCGACTTGGGTAATTACATGTGACTATAGAGTGGAGATGTCTTCTTTTGTGGGCCTTCAACGACTGCATCGTTTATAACTGATTGAAATCAGGAGATAGAGCCTCTTTGTTTCAACTTTAGAGGACCACTGTACTTGGTTGACTGTACTCTTGCCTCGATTCATTGAACGAGGGAACTTGATAAAAACACGAGTTCGCCACAGCACTTTTTTTTGCCCGTACGCAAACGAGGGAGAGCTGGAACAATGTCTTAGTTACTTGAGCAAAGTTGAGATTGAATGTAGCGTCTCATGAACAGCACAGTAGAGGAAATCGATAGCGCTGACGATCCGCCGTGTCAATCTATGCACGCAAACGTTTTTTTTTGATAGATCTACATTCATTGATTTGACATACGCTTCTTGGACGCAGTTGACCCCTGTGAGGAATGGTCCGTAGATATGCTGTGATGAAACGTATCGTAAAGCATGGTTAGCCATATTGTAACCAGATTTTTTTATATATTGACTTGGTGTCATAATATATTCAATCAATCCAATAATATTAGGATACAAAATGTACCATACGGTGTGAATGCTGTGATTTTTTGGGGGGATTATGTGTGTGAATATGTACATAAATCAAAATCTGAAATATATGAGTTAATAGTAGTAATTCTATTGTCATCATTCATTGTCAGTCTGCATGAATATGGATGTGGTTTTATAATGTAACACCCATTAAGGGTTTTCAGAAAAATGCCTATTAGCTGTTCTCACAAATGTCTTGGCATACGAGTCTCGTCACACTACAGGTGGAGAGCGCCCCCCCCCCCAATATTTGGTGTGTGTCTCTGTGTGCATGACGACGTGTGTCTAAATTTGAGTCTAAGTATATCAATCCCGTTACCACCATTAATGTCACTTTCAACTCATCACTCTCAAATTATATTTAATAATGGATGGCTTTTGGGCATAAATGTTAATGCGGAATTGCATAGAATTTTATTTTGTGAAAATGGCATCTTGTATTTCCAGTGGAGTACTCACCACATTCATGCCGTTGCCCCCAAAACATCCTAATATGTAACTTGTGGCCTGCTTATAACTGCACCAAGCAAACTTTCCACTTAGTGCTATCAAAACCCTTCATACTTCACAGTACATCTCTGTTTGGATTACAGACAACTGGTTTGACTATGGATTCTTCATAATGTGGTTTGTACATGTGGTTAAGATAACGTCGGTACATTTTTACAGCTCAGTGTTCGATGCCCTACATTTCTTGAGAGAAAACAGAATTGTAAGGTCCTCCAGTGAGCCCGGTGTCATTGGTTTCAATGTCAAAGCTGAGTATCTGTTGATATGTGACAGAGGTACGCTTAGTGTAACATTTGTTCATTGAGCGATGATTGAAAGCTTATCTTCAGCTCTGAGGTGTGAAATATACATTTTTCTTAGTACTCTGATACCTACCATCAGGCTGTTAAAACTAAAGTATTCAGGCCCATGAGATCTCCTGTCAATAGTAGCCATTTTGATTCAGATTGTATTTTATTTTGATAGGAGACCGCACTGTACGGATTAGGAATCATTGGGATTACATTGCCGCGTTATGAAAACTGTATTGATTTCCTGGTAGCCTATAGCTAGCTAACAAAATAGCCTAATCAATTCTGAAGGTTCTCAGGATGTATTTAACTGTGCTCTGCTCTGCACTGAACACAGGGGTGCCTGAGGACATTTCTGTTGATTTCTTCACTTTGGAAATGTCAGAATAAAAAACAGTTTCCTGGCGTTACATATTAAAACATCTCTGGTTATCTTCATAACAGGATGAGTAGTACACTGAAGCCCGACCGAGTAACTTAGATTAGCAATGAATTATTCACCCTGTCCTTTCACCCAAACCGCTCTAAAAGTGTTTCTTTATTCAGCTTTTTCTCCTATATAAAATGTGTTCCTGCTTTACACCCTGTAGGGGTGTTGGGGGTCGTCCCCCTACCCTGAAATGTTGGAACACATGTGGCATCTATTTGGAATTGACTTAAAGAGCCATGAAAGTCCTCACGGAGCCCACTTTGGCTCTTAAATGTCCGACGAGGACTTTCGCCCTTCCTCTGATCACCGCTTGTAAAAACGCCGTAAAAATCTGGCGGAAATATCAGCCGGCGATTTGTGGTGATTGGTGGTTTTGAAAGGGGTCCTTGAGAACAGATTGGACTAAAATGCAGTATGCGAGTATATGTTTCAGTTCAGTTTAGTCTAACAAGACAACGTAATTAAATGGTCATTTTATCCAGTCATTTAATATAGTGCTGCATACCTATTTGTTTTTCTTAGCTTGTCTAATGACACTAGCCTCCCAAACCCCCTTCTCCATCATTTTTATTAGCATTTGTGTGGGAGCTGTTGTTTATTCATACCCATTGTTTCCAAGTACAGCCATTCATATCGAGGGCTCTCTATTTGTCAGCTGTCGTTTTGGGAATGCCACGGCTGTGCTTCCTCAACCTCCTGAGACACAGAACATTTGACAGGTTCAGAAAATGTCCCTCCCACCTGTGCAAGTATCCTGCACAATGAAAAAAAAATGTAACTCTCACTTCTCTCTTCCTCTCCTCGCCTGATAGGAGGGGCACGCGGCCAATGGGATTTGTTTCTCTAGCCCGGGGTTGCCAACGGAGACAGCCAAGAAATAAGCAATCAAAGTGCCTTTTCGGGAGATGCGCCGGGCGAGTGGGGCGAGGGCTTGCATGTATAATGAAGTGAGTGTCGGACGCAAGGGGCACTTAATCTTCCCCCTAATGGTGATTCGGCTCCATCACCGTGCCTCTCTGGGGGGCATACCCCATAGACCACTCCTCGGGTCACCAGAGTCCCCAAAATGTCATTGGCAGGATCTCTTTTTATCAGCCAGGAGAGGTGTTTGCTTGGGTTCTGGCATTAATCCATTCATCATAGCTTTATATATATATATGCCATTTAGCAGACGCTTTTATCCAAAGCGACTTACAGTCATGTGTGCATACATTCTACATATGTTCTTTGTTCCTCCAAGAACTCATAGGGCAGACCAAGGGTTTGTGGAAGGAGCTATTTATCATGTGGAGGAAGAGAGGGAAATGTATGTAATGGAAGATGCATATTTCTCATGGAGTTTTTATTCAAACCCAAAGCCCCTACCTCATTTATTTGTTCTGCTTTTCGTTTCTGTTTAGTAACAAACTTGTAGGTGTCTTAACGTCCAATCAGCAGTCAGTTATTTGTTCTGAACATGTTTTTTCCTTCCCTGTCTTTATATTCTGATTCGTTGTTATTAGAGAGCATTATTTGTTTCATGACGTGATCCCTGGCTTCTTGTCATGGTTGTGTGTCAGGCCTATGATTGTGTGACCTCTGACCTCTAGCATAACTGTTTTGTCATGGTTGTGTGTCAGGCCTATGATTGTGTGACCTATGACCACTTGCATGGCTGTTTTGTCATGGTCTGGTTCCTCACAGGTTAGTTAGGGCCCACTGGATCTTGCTATTACCACATTATTGTCCATCTCATCTCCAAATTGCAAATCCACCCCAACAAGCTCTGACTTGTTATCCTCCCCCAGATTGCAGCCAATTGATTTGGGGAGTGAAGTCCATCTTCCAATCCTAATTATGCTTGTATATCAACACATGTCAGTAGTGCATTCAGGTTCAAATTCAATTGATATTTTGTCCACTAAACAAGCAAAACCTGCTGCCGTTGCGTGATTTCCCCACAGAAACTGCCACAGATAGCATAATAGCATCATGCCTAATTCATAGGATGGTGCTGTGGACGGTCCGGCCGATCCTTCTGATTTCAAACGCACTAGGAGATCCCCCAGAGTATCCAGCCTCTCTTTGGCACGAGTGTCCCTGTGCGCTGGGGACGGGAGGGATCAGGATCCTAGCTGGAGAAGAGAGGCTGCAGAGAGGTTAGTCTAAATGGGTCCGCGGTGGTGATCTCTATAAAACAGACTATTATGTGGTCTTACCACTGACACTAATGGGATGTTACAGCGATTTAAAATGATTTAATGGCTCCCAGGTTGGGGCCCTAATGGCCCTCTTTATACTGCAATGCGTATTATGAATGGCAATGACAGTGTTGTGAAGTGCTGCAGTGCTTTTTCTCCCCCCCATTCCCGTACCTCTGCTCAAACAGTGTGACAGGTGCCGTTCCCTTCTGCGATGGGGGTGAAAGCAGCGATGCTGGGTTGGTATTGCTATTGCTAGATACTTCTGTGCTGCATGGACGAGTATTACATGGTCTGGCTAGAAACATACAGATGCATATTTAGTATTTTCGCAGATTCCCCAGATCACATTGACGGGCCGCAACCAAAACCTACAGACTCTCCTTCACTGCAGCCGACGTGAGTAAAACATTTAAACGTGTTAACCCTCGCAAGGCTGCAGGCCCAGACGGCATCCCCAGCCGTGCCCTCAGAGCATGCGCAAAGCAGCTGGCTGGTGTGTTTACGGACATATTCAATCAATCCCTATCCCAGTCTGCTGTTCCCACATGCTTCAAGAGGGCCACCATTGTCCTTCTTCCCAAGAAAGCTAAGGTAACTGAGCTAAACGACTACCGCCCCGTAGCACTCACTTCCGTCATCATGGGGCGGCAGGGTAGCCTAGTGGTTAGAGCATTGGACTAGTAACCGAAAGGTTGCAAGTTCAAATCCCCGAGCTGACAAGGTACAAAATCTGTCGTTCTGCCCCTGAACAGGCAGTTTTCAACTTGGCTATGCAAATTAGCTGTGTCTTCGGTGGTGGTTTGACATAAATATGTGCTATGTTTTCGCCGTAAAACATTTTAGAAATCTGACTTGCTGGGTAGATAAACAAGGTGTTTATCTTTCATTTGAGCCATTGGACTTGTTAATGTGTGGAGGTTAAATATTTTTAGGAATATTTTTGCGTTCCATGCGCCACCTTCCAGCTGAACGTGGGGGGAGTTCCCAAATGGGAACCATAACCCCCTTCTGGTTAAATAAAGGTAAAAAAATACAAAATAAATGAAGAGCTTTGAGAGACTAGACAAGGACCATATCACCTCCACCCTACCTGACACCCTAGACCCACTCCAATTTGCTTACCGCCCAAATAGGTCCACAGATGGCACAATCGCAACCACACTGCACACTGCCCCAACCCATCTGGACAAGAGGAATACCTATGTGAGAATGCTGTTCATCGACTACAGCTCAGCATTTAACACCATAGTACCCTCCAAACTCGTCATCAAGCTCGAGACCCTGGGACTCGACCCCGCCCTGTGCAACTGGGTACTGGACTTCCTGACGGGCCGCCACCCCAGGTGGTGCGGGTAGGCAACAACATCTCCACCCTGCTGATCCTCAACACTGGGTCCCCACAAGGGTGCGTTCTGAGCCCTCTCCTGTACTCCCTGTTCACCCACGACTGCGTGGTCATGCACGCCTCCAACTCAATGATCAAGTTTGCGGACGACACTAAAGTGGTAGGCTTGATTACCAACAACAACAAGACGGCCTACAGGGAGGAGGTGAGGGGCCTCGGAGTGTGGTGTTAGGAAAATAACCTCACACTCAACGTCAACAAAACAAAGGAGATGATTGTGGACTTCAGAAAGCAACAGAGGGAGCACCCCCCTATCCACATAGACGGGACAGTAGTGGAGAGGGTAGTAAGTTTTAAGTTCCTCGGGGTACACATCACGGACAAACTGAATTGGTCCACCCACACAGAGAGCGTCGTGAAGAAGGCGCAGCAGCGCCTCTTCAACCTTAGGAGGCTTAAGAAATTTGGCTTGTCACCAAAAGCACTCACAAACTTCTACAGATGCACAATCAAGAGCATCCTGTCGGGCTGTATCACCACCTGGTACGGCAACTGCTCCGCCCACAACCGTAAGGCTCTCCAGAGGGTAGTGAGGTCTGCACAACGCATCACCGGGGGCAAACTACCTGCCCTCCAGGACACCTACACCACCCAATGTCACAGGAAGGCCATAAAGATCATCAAGGACAACAACCACCTGAGCCACTGCCTGTTCACCCCGCTATCATCCAGAAGGCGAGGTCAGTACAGGTGCATCAAAGCAGGGATCGAGAGACTGAAAATCAGCTTCTATCTCAAGGCCATCAGACTGTTAAACAGCCACCACTAACATTGAGTGGCTGCTGCCAACACACTGACTCAACTCCAGCCACTTTAATAATGGAAATTGATGGAAATTTATGTAAAAATATCACTAGCCACTTTAAACAATGCTACTTAATATGATGTTTACATACCCTACATTACTCATCTCATATGTAGATGTATATACTGTACTCTGTATCATCTACTGCATCTTTATGCAATACATGTATCACTAGACACTTTAAACTATGCCACTTTGTTTACATACCCTACATTACTCATCTCATATGTATATACTGTGCTCGATACCATCTACTGCATCTTGCCTATGCCGTTCTGTACCATCACTCATTCATAGATATTTATGTACATATTCTTTATCCCTTTACACTTGTGTGTATAAGGTAGTAGTTTTGGAATTGTTAGGTTAGATTACTCGTTGGTTATTACTGCATTGTCGGAACTAGAAGCACAAGCATTTCGCTACACTCGCATCTAACACCTGTTAACCATATGTATGTGACAAATAAAATGAGATTTGATTTGACTAAGATTTGTGTGTGATTCACACATCTCATCATGACTGCGGTACGCTAATCGATACTGTACATAATAGGAAAAAGACCCAAAATACTATTTGCAAAGATTACAACACTGTGATGCGACATTCTATGCAGAAAGTCCATGGAGAGCGTTTTTCAGGAGACAGATTCATGATTTTAATAAGAGAGCACGTTTCTCTCCTCTCTTCTGACTCGGAGCTTCTTATCCGTCTGTCGGTCCCCTCATCATTATGGACGACTCGCACAGGTGGATAAAAACCTATTGATCACAGAGAACAGACACCGCCGAGAGGTTAAGCAAATTGCTCGAACCGCTCCACTCTTTAATGATGCCTTCCCCCGCTCCCAAAGACACCGCTTCTGAACTCGCCAACGGTTCCACATTCATTTGTATTGAACACGAATAACCTGTTTGAGAGGGAGTCTGAGGAGTGCGCGGTGCTCCCTGTTTCGGGGAGGAGGCAGTGGGCGAGACGGAGAGTGTGTTGACCCCTCTGGTGTCGCTGGATTAGACTGGAGGATGGAGGAGGGACCGTGGGTAGATACGGCGTGAACAACCTAAAGCCTGGCTCTTCTAGGCCTCTCCGTCAACCCTCAACTCTGTCGTCCCTCCATCTACTCTCTGTGAAACAACAACAGGCGAGAAAAGGGGGGATAGGTGGAGTGATATAGTGGGGAGCGAGGGGGAGTTATGAGGAAGAGAGGGAGAGAGAGACAGAGGGAGACTGAGAGAGTGGGGGAGGCAGGCAGAGACAGAGAGCCCCGAGGATTGACAGCCCAAGCAGTCATTACACGCTGGATTGAATACTAGATTATTCCACAGTGGCTTTGGGTCAAGCGGCTATGTGTTCCCTTTTGGCACTCTATGACTTTAATACCCAGCACTGTGTTAGTCAATTACTTTCAAAACCAGGGCTGCTACTCCCCAAATCCTGCCTCCCGACCGTACTTTTATGATGGCAGCCATTTGAAAGGCCACCGGGCTTAACCTCTAACACAGGCCTAAACGTCATCTCCATTTTGGCTCCATCACTCATCTGTTAGTTACCTGAGAATGATGGCGCTGGTGATGGAGGGCGTAGCGACCAGGGAGGGAGCCAATACAGTATGAGCCCACCGTTACCAAATGGCTGCTAACCGAACGCTCCGTCCATTTGAGTAACACTGCTCCCATTAGCCCTGTGTTAAATAGCCTCTTCTGAGCATGTCTCCAGCCTCTCCCTCCCTTTCTTCTGGGTGAATGATATGACCTTTAGGTACATCGGTGACAATTACAGGCACTGAGAAATTGAATTATTAGCTTTTTTTTTGCCAGCGGAGCCTCCGAGTGTAGACGGAAGAAGAGTAAAATGCTGTAATTATTTAGCTAAATTGCCATATTACATTTTTCCTCTCTCCTTTTCTTTTGAAAAGTGAGCGTTAAAAACTGCTCACGGATGTTGTTCAGGAAGAAGGTGAAACCCTGCAAGGTGAGTGATTTGAACGCCTGCGCGTAACCTCTGGCTGGCTGTTGATTGTCAAGAGGAACAATAGGCCTGTCCGACAGAGGGAGAGGGAGGCAGGTCACTCTCCCTCCTCTCCATTAGACTTACCTCGGGGGAAAGGGGCATTTCTGACAGCAGGCTGATGTTTGCCTTGATAGTCCTTTGAAACATTTGACGGGGTCTCCTCTATTCAGTTCCAGTCCCTTTTTTTGGAGCATGTTTATTCTCTGTCCAGAGTGCCTTTGACGTGGCCCAGCACAGATTATAAGGACACGCACACACTTACTAGACACACACACTTACTACACACACAAACACACACTTACTACACACACACACACTTACTACACACACACAAACACACACTTACTACACACACACACACTTACTACACACGCAAACACACACTTACTAGACACACACACCACTACACGATTCTGTAATTATTTTAGTTAGTACCGTGGTCCTTTCCTTTTTGCTTAGGCGTTTGTATCGCGACCTGTCAGCTTGTGGTTTGACGACTCTGTCCGGTGATTTAGCAAACCCCAAACTGTGGTGCTGCTAATTAACTAGGGTTTGAGTGGAATAGATGACTACGGGGTCCTCTCAAGGTCACGCTGCCCTCTCCAAAGCCTGGCAATAAATGTGAAGTCTGAGACTAGAGTGAAACAAAGGGGCCAGTCCATATGGAGATGAATGTCCCTGGACGCCTCGTTTTGTTCACTGGCCTCCAGTTGCTGTCATCTCTGCTCACAGGTCTGCATTAACCTTCTACTTCTATACACACACACACACACACACACACACACACACACACACACACACACACACACACACACACACACACACACACACACACACACACACACACACACACACACACACACACACACACACGTACACACACACACACACACGTGCACATGTGCGTAGACACACACACACACACACACACACACACACACACACACACACACACAAGCATACACATGCACACACATACGAACACCCCCTTGATTTATTTATTTCCTTTATCTTACCCTTATTTGACCTGGTAAGCTGACTGAGGACACATTCTCATTCACAGCAACAACATGGAGAATAGTTACAGGGGAGAGGAGGGTGGGATGAATGAGCCAATTGACTCCCATAGCATTTAGTTTATTTATTTTGCACAGATAGATCTACAATCATGGCAAATTGTTGTCTGTGTTTGTTTGTCTGTGTGCGCATATGTGCGTGAGTGGATGAGTATGCATGCTCGCAATTATCCAAAATTCCCCATAATATATGCAAATGATGTGCTTGTTTTTATATGCATATATCTCTATCTCCATACAGATTCCCCAAATGTTTGTTTGTACAAATTGCAAGGAGAGAGGCTTTCTATAATAAGTATATTAAAAATAATGAGTGTTTGTTATGGTGACAGGGGGCTGAGTCGGGAGGTAGAAGGGAGGGAGAGAGACCATAGAGCACCATGCTCTGTAGCTCTGCTCAGAGACTACAGCAAGGGACTAATCAGATAGTCCCCCAGTCCTGTCACCTGCAAACCCTGCCGTGTGTGAAATCACATTCACCAACCTCAGCCCTCTGGTTCGTTCCAAAAGTGTCAGCCGGCGCCATGGTAAAGAGATGATTACTCCACTCCCAGGGATTGGGGAGGAACAGTCAGAAGGAAAGAGGGAAGGACACACTGTCACCTTCCCCAAACAACCAAGAGAGAGGGAGAAAGATAAAGAGAGGGAGGGCAACAGGGAAAGAGAGAGGGCGACAGGGGAAGAGAGAGGGGGCGACAGGGAAAGGGAGAGGGCGACAGGGGAAGAGAGAGGGCGACAGGGGAAGAGAGGGGCGACAGGGGAAGAAGAGAGGGGGCGACAGGGAAAGGGAGAGGGCGACAGGGGAAGAGAGAGGGGCGACAGGGAAAGAGGCGACAGGGGAAGAGAGAGGGACGGGGAAAGAGAGAGGGCGACAGGGAAAGGGAGAGGGCGACAGGGGAAGAGAGAGGGCGACAGGGGAAGAGAGGGGGGCGACAGGGAAAGGGAGAGGGCGACAGGGAAAGGGAGAGGGCGACAGGGAAAGGGGAGGGCAACAGGGAAAGAGAGAGGGCGACAGGGGAAGAGAGAGGGCGACAGGGGAAGAGAGAGGGGGCGACAGGGAAAGGGAGAGGGCGACAGGGGAAGAGAGAGGGGCGACAGGGAAAGAGAGAGGGCGACAGGGAAGGGAGAGGGCGACAGGGGAAGAGAGAGGGCGACAGGGGAAGAGAGAGGGGGCGACAGGGAAAGGGAGAGGGCGACAGGGAAGAGAGATGGCGACGGGGAAAGAGAGAGGGGGCGACAGGGAAAGGGAGAGGGCGACAGGGGAAGAGAGAGGGGGCGACAGGGAAAGAGAGAGGGGGTGACAGGGAAAGAGAGAGGGCGGCAGGGAAAGAGAGAGGGCAGCAGGGAAAGAGAGAGGGCGACAGGGAAAGAGAGAGGGCGACAGGGAAAGAGAGAGGGCGACAGGGAAAGAGAGAGGGCGGCAGGGAAAGAGAGAGGGCGACAGGGAAAGAGAGAGGGCGACAGGGAAAGAGAGAGGGCGACGGGGAAAGAGAGAGGGCGACGGGGAAAGAGAGAGGGCGGCAGGGAAAGAGAGAGGGCGACAGGGAAAGAGAGAGGGCGGCAGGGAAAGAGAGAGGGCGACAGGGAAAGAGAGAGGGCGACAGGGAAAGAGAGAGGGCGACGGGGAAAGAGAGAGGGCGACAGGGAAAGAGAGAGGGCGACAGGGAAAGAGAGAGGGCGACAGGGAAAGAGAGGGGGCGACAGGGAAAGAGAGAGGGCGACAGGGAAAGAGAGAGGGCGACAGGGAAAGAGAGAGGGCGACAGGGAAAGAGCGAGGGCGACAGGGAAAGAGAGAGGGCGACAGGGAAAGAGAGAGGGCGACAGGGAAAGAGAGAGAGCGACAGGGAAAGAGAGAGGGCGACAGGGAAAGAGAGAGGGCGACAGGGAAAGAGAGAGGGCGACAGGGAAAGAGAGAGGGCGACAGGGAAAGAGTAAAACAGAGAAAGAGAGAAACAAGAACGAGAAGAATCCCATGTTTCTTCTTTGAGGTTGAATGTGGTGTCTCTAATAGAAGGAACCATTTGCACGGGCCATAAAGGACATTTATGCTCATCACTGTTCCACTGCAGAACTCCATTGACTCTTTGTTTTAATTGTCCATGAACAGACCCATTGTTCTGCTAGATCACGGTTCTGGAGGAAATGTCCTCCAACTCGTTCATTGTTACAGAGAAGACATTATAGCCCCTTCATTATTTTGTTCTGATATAAAGAATATGTTATTTGAATTTACATAATTCCGTCTCTCTCTCTCTGCTTGCAGCTCAAAAGCGTGTCGTCCTATAAATATCTTAATTCAACTTTCAACATGAATTCCAATGAGGGAAAATTCATAATCTCTTTACTGTGTTGTGTCTGTAGATATTACTGGTCTCGGGTGTTCGTCCAACCATTGAGTGAACTCCTCAACTGTATTGATACACAGTATTTCCATTTTTCTGTGTGAAGGGATACATGCGGTCCATATATGGTTTCGTTTTGACATAGTTATACATTGATAAATACATCTGACATACAGAAGAAACACAAAACACGTCCTTCTATTTGCTGTGCTTCCAGCAGCCTCCGGTCCATCAGACGTTCCACGGTTGTTTTTCCCCTGACGACGAGGAGTGTAAAACACGTAGCTCTTCTTCTTCTGCTTGGTCAGACTAAGGCCTGTAGGACAGCCAGTACTGTAGCAGGGGGCTTGTCAGACAGAGTCGGGTGACTGCTGACAACCCTTACACGAAGGGAAAGAAACAACACTGTTTTGAGGGCATATCAAGCCAGAGGCTGGGCATGATGTTGGAACAGCAACAATGACTTTGTTTCACTGCTTGTTTTAAGTTTGAAGAAATGAAACATACTAATACTCTTCGAGGGTTGTTCAAGTTTGTGTAGCCTCGATTTACCACAGGACAAGTCCTGTTTTTCCATTTGAACAACCTCTGGGTTCATTTTAGGTCTGAATTATAATTCCACGTATCCCTGTCTATGTCAGCGGAGGCTGCTGAGGGGAGGACGGCTCATAATGGACGGAACGGAGCAAATGGAATGGCATCCTACACCTGGAAACGTTGATCTCTCTGATACCATTCCACTGGTTCCGCTCCAGTCTTTACCACGAGCCCGTCCTCCCCAATTAAAGTGCCACCAACCTCCTGTGGTCTATGTGGACTAACTCTGCTGGGTTCTAGTATTATAAAACCCCGTAGTCTCCCTACTTTTCTCGCACTGCTTCTTTCTTACTATATTAATAATGAAAGGCGTCTGTTCAGAGGGAGCCAGGGTTTGTATCTGTGAGTAGCTGAGAAGATTTCCAAGGTCGCCAGAAGGATGAACCAACCCGTTATTCTCCCACCGCGCGAGCCTCCCTGAACCTGTGGTCATTCCTGCCGTCGAGGCCGAGCCGAGAGCTTCAAGTATTTTCTAAATATGCAATGAGAGCCCGGGACCTCTTGGCACAGCGTGTGTAACCTTTTCATGCAACAGGGATGTAATCTGCATTCTTTGTTGTGTTAAGAAGAGTTAAATGACCACTCGGGACAGACATGGCCTGACCTTTGACCCTGCGGGGGTTGGGGGGGGGTCTAAGTGAGAGGATAGCGAGAGTGAGGCATATTATTCTCCCCGTTATAGACTGGCGGTCCATCAGTATTGCGAGGGCAGGCCAGACTGCACGCTACGGGGTGGAGCCTCTCTCTCTCTCTCTCGCTCTCTGTTCATGATAAGGTCACTTATGTGAGATGATGATGGTGGAGATGAGATGGGCCTGGGCACAGTCGCTGACACAATTTGTCTCCTACCGCCTCAGACTAGATCTTCCCTAATAGGCCCAGGCCTCCTCTCTTAATCTCTTAAGCATGCAGACAGAGAGAGCGATAAGGGAGAGAGATGGCACACAGTCACAAGCCAAGGGGACAACACCTAACACCCTCCTGGTGTGGAAAATCTAACAGGGTTATATTCAGGTTTTCATCCGTTTCTCTCTCTGAAAATGAATTTCAAAATGTTTCTATTATTCATTATTTCTTTCCCGGAAAGCAGTCTGATGATTTTGACTGGGTATTGAATTTATAAAGAGGTGGAAGTGTTGGTTTGTCACGGGCACTTTCCATTGGCCCCGTCCTCCCTGTCCTTCCACTGCACCTGCAAAGATGTTCCTGAAAGGGCACATGTTGTTGTATCTGGCGGTGTGGTGTCAAGGCTTCTGAGAGAGAATAGATCTTTCTCTTTAGAAACAAGCACATCCTCTGGAATTCATCTGTCTTGGTATGGCTTTGTCTCCGAGGTGACACACAAGCAAAGGCTCCTTTTGTGCGGCAGAATGAACGTGGCTAAACGGGTGTAATAAAAAACGTTCGAGAACTTGTTGTGTTTGAGGAAAAGCTTCTCCTTTTGTCGGAGGAGCACATATTGTAGTCGAAGAGAACTGTTCAAACACAGACAGTGTCAGGTGAAAGATTAACATGTTTTCCTACATCTTTACTTTAGACAGACTACCTCCAGTGTCAACATCGCCCGTTAGTGGTTTGTATTTTCTTTGTTTTAAGGTGACTCGATCCTTCTGGTTTGTCTCCCGAGACGTAAATAAGGACAATAAGTGCACAAGCTCAGTGACAAGCCCAGATGGCCTGATGCAGATGTCTCGTTGTTTGAGACTCTTGAGGTGAGAAGTAACATTCAGCCAAGCAGGATTAAAACATGGCTCTCTCTGGTGGAGAACACCTCATGTTCATTAAAGACTGGACGCATCACAACGGTCAGGCCGATAAGCAACGCGCAGGGTTTTTGCCATCGTTCATTATGCGCCTCAACATGAACCCACCGTTCAGTGTGTGTGTGTGTGAT
>NC_068453.1:10224757-10272257 GCF_023373465.1 Oncorhynchus keta
ATCATGGATGTGGGCCAGTGTGGGTTGTCCGTCGAGGGACTGTGAGATTATGGATCGAGGACAGCGGTCATGACTGAAATGTATTGACAGTTTTTAGAGGGGATTTGGTGCTCCTGTCCAAAGAAAACAGACGGACATGATGATGGACATTTTCAACATTCCTGCTCCAGCTCATTTCTACGACACATTTATTAATGTCCATCATCGTGATAAACGATGATTAGCAACACAGTCCACCGTAGTAACCTTCACAGTTTGTTCATTCAACAGACAAATAGTTATTTCTTCCAATTAACCTCTGTGGGTTAAAAAAAAAAAAATCTAAATGTTTTGTAGATTCATCTGATTTTCCTATACATTTTCCTCTGGTGAATTGTATCTAATTATGTGAGAATCTACAGTTTTCCATACCCGCCGGGCACGAGTGTTAATGTCTTTCTCTGAGTGTGTTTCTCATGTTGTGACAACAATGTGTTGTGGTTGTGTGTGACGAAGACAGTTCAAATGCAATCCAATTATGCCTTCAGAGGAAAGTGTGTGAACCCTCATATCTAATTATATCTGTTTCCTATGTGATAGAATTACAAGACTTCCTGGAACATGATAGTGTGGTAAACAAACTCACATAAAGCTTCACACAACACTTAGCTGTATAGGCTACAGTCACTATCATGAGAATCATTCAGTCGAATAAACAAAGGAATCCCACCAACTTTTAGAAGATAAAACCATTTGATATAACAATCTCTCTCTTTTTCTCTCTCCTCTCCGCTCCCTCTCTCTCTCTCTCTCTCTCTCTCTCTCTCTCTCTCTCTCTCTCTCTCTCTCTCTCTCTTTCCGTCCCTCTCTGAAGAAGACGTACAAAGGGAGTTTGAAAGGTAAGCCAGTTTCACATGTCACCTATAAGCAGACCCGTCCTTTCCTACTGTCCATCACAACAGTCGTGACTCTTCTATTTCCCCCCCACCACACTGTGTACATCTACAGGACACTACTCCTGCCTCTCTCCCTTCCCTATCTGACAAAAGATGCACGTCCTCTCCCTCCTCTCCATGTCAGGTGCGTTTACCATGGCTTTGAACGCCATGCCTCCATGTTTTATGGATCGGTTCTGTTGGTTGATGCTGGATTCTTCCACAATGCCTTAGCATGGGCCTCATGCATTAGAAATGTACATTGTATGGAAGTCGAAGGAGCAGGATGAAAGGAGGACGAGGAACACTTGTTTCTTTCTATTTCGGTGGGAGAGCGGAGGAGAAGGCTTGTTGCTTAGCAATTCAGTATTAATTCATGTTTCCTCTGTTTTTCTTTGGGGAAAATAAAAGAAAATGTGGCATTCATAGTGAGTGTAGCTTTAGCTTGAAATTGTTTGAAGATAGATGGTTTGGCCAGGAATAGGTTGGCTTGATTCCCCCTATGTGGGCACAGTTCAGTAGCAAGGAAAACTGGTCATATTTAAAAGAGAATAGTACTATGGACAATGGACCATCCTCGGTAACGGAATTACACTTACACTCCGATTTTTCACTTTGAAAATGTATGCCAAACAAAAAAACATTTATTTCAAAGTTTAACAAACCATACTGCTCTATGCACAGACTGCTGAACATTTGACAAAACACACATTTACAGGACAAACTGTGCAGATGCAAAGTTTGGTAACAGAATTAAGGTAAAATCTCCATCAGTTTTTGTCTGTTACCAAAATCAGTATCTGCGGTTATTCCTGTGAATGGTTTTGTCAAATGTTCAATGGAAAGTGTTAAAGTAGTCATTGTGCACAGTTCTGTGGTAGGTTAAACGTTGAAATCAATGGTTTTTGTTTGGTATACATTTTGAGTCTCAGCGTAATTCCCGTCCCATGGAATTGTTCCTAACTGTGCAGGAAACTAAGGGGATTGGTTGAATTTGTCTGCTCCCTATAGCCCTTTAGTGTAAACTGAATGCCCAAGATTTGAATGTCTGAATGGAACGCTTTTTTGATTGGTTAGAGTAGATAGATACTGTTAGATACTGTTAGATAGTGCTCTGAATCAATTCTTTATTTTATGGTTATAAAATATAGTAGTAGGTCTACTGCATGTTTTTGCGAGCTAAAGTAAAGCCCAGCCTGTGCCCGTCATAGGTGAAATACTATGAAGATTAAAACATATTTCTGTTCCCTTCAAAGGGTGATATGTTGCAAAGAAATGTAAAAGTAGCAGGAAAAAACCAGGAAGACGTGTCAGGACCTGAATTAACGCTCCATATTTTAGACCCATCGCCAAACAGACAGAAGACACTCACATGGTGTCAGACACCCACGACCCTTCCAACCGTTTTAACACTTTCCTTTTCTCACATGGTGTTGTTCTCCGGCGCTTCGATTCAAGGAGCAATCAAGTCTATTGTTTACAACAAGAGATTTTAATCCTACTCCCTCTGGGCCTAGATCATTTTGTGGAGACAATAATCAAACGGATGTAAGATTTTATCCCCCAAAAAAAAAAAAAATAAAATGAAGAGAAGATACTCAAGTCGCTCTTGGAGAGAAATTAAAGTAAAACGTTTGTTTGATTTTTTTTTATCTAAAACATGTTTTGGCATTATGGTCCTCATCAGGTTGCTTCCAAAGAATGACTCCCAAATCTCCATCTGACTTTTAGTTTGACATTGTCTTTTGCCATGTCCGGTCCTGCCTATTTGTCTAAGGGGTGTTGTTGGGGCCATTTGTAAAAGGGACGTCAGAGCCAAACAGATGTTAACGGTTATAACTGACAATTACAAACAGAGGAATCTCAGGAAAAACTGCACATATTGTTTATTTAAACAAAACCATTACATGACTTGCCCTCTCATTGGCTCAGAGCAGATTTATTTTCACCCGAACAGTTATGCTGATACTCAAATTTCTTTCTCAACCCAGTCCACTGAGTGCAATAATCTGGGTTCCTGTAGACTAAACATAAAATTAAAAAAGCAATCTGTGCGATACAGTATGTTTTATAGAAATCTCAAAACTGCACATCAGCAACTTTGCAGAGATAAAAGTGGGTACCGACCGATCCTTCCTCCACCAGTCGGGGGAAAAAAAGGGGGATAGATTAATACTTTTTATGTTTTGCATAAAACATTAAAGTACTTGATGAACGAGCATGCAGACCAGAAGGTAATTATTTGATTGATTCAGGAGTGAGACAGAATCCAACCACCCAGGGGATTTAACTTTAACTTTAGCTTTAAGAATAAGAAAAGGTTCCTGTGATTTCTCCCCTTCTCCCCCTCCTATCCTCCGTCCTGTACAATGACCGGGGGATGAGCCCCAGGTATGGGTGGTCTCATCACGTGTATCAATAAGGAGCTTACCGGCACTACTGGAAATGGGAGGGGATACAATACCGTCGCAATTTGATTTTAAGCTCCGCGGGTCAATCCTCTGAACCCTTTCTCAGGCATTTTCTTTTATCGTTCTTTCATTTCCCCCCCCCACCAATTCTCCATACTGTAACTTTGACTTGACTTCAATATTGACGGGGTTTTTTTTTAATATGGTGAAGGACTGTCTTTCAGGACAGTTTCTGGTTTAATCGTTGTATATATATGCAGAGGCCACTGGTTAAAGCTTGGGATGCTGAAAGTGTCTTTCTGGACTATCGTTGCATCTCGAATGACACTTCATTCCCCCCTCTATGGTGCACTACCTTGGACCAGAGCCCTATGTGGAACGCCTATGTGGCTCTAGTAGTGAAAATAAGTGTACTGTTGGAGGAAATGACAGTGTGTCATTTTAGACGCGGCTTGTTAATAGACTATTTCCAGGGTGACTCTACACCAAGCCACAGCGTGTGTCTCTGTGTCCATGTTGTTTGATTCATCCCATGTCCCTGTCAACAAGATGGCCCCTCAGAGAGGGTTTAGCCGGCTCTTCTGTGTTGAAGGTGAGGTGCAGCGGACAACAAATTGGCTCCTGCAGGTCACCCTCTCCAAATGCTAAGGTTCGCATTTAATTGTGGCGCGAGGCGAGGAGAGGCAGCGGAGTTATAGACAAAATAGCGATGCACATGTCACCGTACCGGGTTGTGAATAGTTCACTTAATACCACTGTATACACAGCGGGACAGAGACCGGGCCACCTTTGCTCCGCGTCCCGGAAATCTGTGAATAAGATTCTGACATAAATTCTGCGCATATAAAATGAGTAAATGCCACTGTGGCCGTAGTTAAATATCACATAAACCCCAGGGGGAAACCCTTGGCAGTTACTTTGGCCTATTTTGCAACAACAACGAGAAAAAAAAGAAGTGAGAGAGAGTGAGGAAATAGCTGTGTACAGTCAAACAGCTGTGTATAGTCAAAAGGAGGTGGGTATGAGTCGTGCCGGGCGGAGACAGAAGGTTGTTTTATATATGACGCCATCAAGAGCTCGAGACCTCCCCTCCCCACCCCGTGGCTCATATTGAAACTATCAAATAAAAGTGCAGTGAAGAAACCTTTTATTCTGTCCCTCATATGGCTCGTTAGGGGTTAAGTGTCTTCTAATCTCTCCCCTGACAAAGTTGCTTTGAAGTGAGGAAAGGGGGCGGGGTGAGGCCAGAGGTTGTTCACACAAGCCATTTTGTAAATTAGCTGCAGCTAAAAGCCTTCTCTGGCACAGGCTGGGCAACCCTGCTCAATGTGAACTGTCACTTTGAACTCACAGAGAGTGCAGCAAGCTCCAGACTAGGATGTGGATACTGGATAGAATATGGTGGTGGGGGACTGGGAGTTATTTTTAGGGGGAAACCTTGAATCCTTCTTGATCCTCTCACATTAAACCCCCATCTCCTCTCCTCCGCTGGATCCCGAGGGCTCTTCTCCCACCCCCTCCCGTTCCCTCCACCTTCCTCTGCCCAGTCCTTCTCTCCTCCTCTCCCTGCCAGCCTGTTGATACGCCAGGCCTGGCATCATGCCAACGGGGGGGGGGGGCAGGAGGAGTGGAAAAGCCCCTCCTCATCAATTTACCAACAGATTGCCGTTAGCTCTTCTCTCACAGTTCCGCCCACGCTGACGAGGGGTGTTTACAACAGTTTAGTGGCGAACTGTCACCGATTAAAGCCTTAGCGTAACACAATGTCACGGAGCGGAGACGAGCCTTGTTTGTCTCTCGGCGTTGGCTGGCGTTCCCCTTAATAGGCTATCCTGGGCCCCTGCCAACACTGTATGTCTGTGAGCCAAGCAGCAACAGGTCTGACACCCACCAGCAGACAGCAGAGGGCCCAGCAGCACAGCACAGTGTGTGGATTGGTTTGAATGGCGCTGCTTACCTGACACAACACAAGCCCACAATGTGGTTGTGATTTCCAGTGTAAATGTTATTGTACTTGCATGCCTTCCACGCCATATGTTTTTGTGTCTTTGTGGAGGAACATTTGCTGGAAGGGGGAGAGATTCTTTCTCCCGAATGGATCATGTTAAATTACTCAAAACCGTTTAACGTCCTGCACACAAAATTGCATTTTGAAAGCATATGGAACTCTTTATTTAATTCTTGCCTTGTTGATATACAGAATATATATCATATGGTAATGGCTAGCAGCTGCCGAATGGATGAAGCTCAGCAGTGTTATATGTTTTGGTCGCTTGGCCTGAGTGATTATGGAGATGTTTAAGAAGTACCTCATGTACCAGTTCCAACCGTTTCCATGTTGAGACCTTTGATTGGGTTTTGTGACCGGCATGTTCCATTCCGTTTGGAGTCATAAACGCTCCAGTGAAGAAGAAGAAGAAGAAGAAGAAGAAGAAGAAGAAGAAGAAGCATATCAAGTGTGTAGTCTGTAGTGAGTACGAGGCAGGCAGTGTATCATTGGAAAGCACCAGATTTGGCTTCTGGTGGAGGTATTCAAAAAGTTCAACTGTTATATTGTTTAAAACTCTTCTTTTTTTCTCCCAGGTGGAAAGTGATGGTGATAAGAGTTTTGGGAGGAAATCAAACCTTTTATTGAATAAATAAAAGGAAGAAATGAAAAATAACATAATAAAAGCAGCCAGTCTGACCCTAGAGAGACCTTGACTTCTTTTTTTTATCTGTGTATGCTACAGTATTTGGCCCCTATTCACTTTTACCATGATCACACTGGCTACATGAACTGTCGAGGTCCCTATAGCTAACTCACCGTAGCATGTTTATGCCTGTCATCAAATTGACTTGATATAGTATAGCAAAGGGAATGGTGATTTTTAAAAAGCCCCCAGGCCTTAATTACACATACCGAATATGACGGAAACAAATCAAAACAATAATCTCATGTGTATGAATCCACTACTGGGATATAACACAAATGTACAGACTGAGTCAGTAACCTGATAACTGATTTATACAGTACACACATCGGTTTCCAACAACAAATCCATGTTGATTGATACACGTTCGGGATCCTCTGACAGCTCCCTTCCATCTTGCTCACATCGCCTCTAAAAGGGTGGGAAGTCGGAGAGACTTGACGTGAGCGTGAGAAAGATGCGTCTCCCTCAATCACGTTTTGACAAATCGCTTTCGAAAGGAACACAAGCTGTGCTGAGAGGCACTTTGATACAGGAGACAGAACTGAAAACAGGAGAGAAGAAGGAACTGAGAGGGGTGTAAATCTTATACACCTCGGCGGCGAGTACACCATACACCACATTCAACCTCAAAGTGATATACTGCTGGTATTACCGCCGAAATCTAGGCAAACAATGACAAAGTGCATTATAAGGCCAAATGACTGGCTTTCTAACAGTCGCTCAATTTGTCGGGCTCAATAAAGCCATTGGCGCTCACAGTCTGGGCTCGCCGCCCAATCCGTGCCTGGAGGAAAGACGATTGGGCGTAATTTCTGACAGCTGTTGGAGTTCCACATGAATCAGAGTTCACTTCAGCCAGTCACGCTGAGTTTTAGCAACATCTATATGTATGGGACCTGGCTTTTGAAGGCATATGTCATTTATATGTATACAACGTGGTTCTATGCTTAAAAAGGCTTATGAGTAGTGTCGGCGTGGGTTAATGAGAACCCATCTGGGGGTGTTTTGGGGTCGCCGGGCCCCACATGTACCGAAGGGGAGGGGGGCAGGGGGTGTAAGGGGGCAGGTGGGGGGTTGTGTGGTGAGGGAAGGGACACCCCAACACCTCTGGGAGTGGGGGGGCATGCGTTGGGCGGCAGGGTGTGTGGGGGGTGAGAGAGTGTCTGAGTGTAGGAGGGGTATGGTAATAGGGTTTTATAATCCGTGAAGGGGGGGTTAGGGGATGGGGGTGTGGGAAACAAAACGCTCCTCCTCTAAGCCTACCATCCAGCTCGTAGTGGTTAAGAGGAGCCCTGTCCTTGTCAGTGATTATCAAACCATTAGTGCTTCTCTGTTTGTTTGATTTCCTCCATCGATAAAGATCATCTCTGACCAAACAAGGTTATTGACGAAACACTGCAACCGACTGAAGCTTGGATAAACAGACGAGCACACAGGACAGGCTTGTTGTGTTGAGATGAGGACCCCGTCCTAGCAACACCATTACAGCAATGTCTTAGAGTCTCTCTGCTGGTTCCTCACACAGCCTGACATATGCAGTATGTTTTCATATGACAGGCTTCTGGAAGAATCAACGTTGACAGACGCATGCAAAGTCTATGATGGCGTTCGCTATTGTGAGTGCCGTTGTCTTTCGAGATGAAATATTTATCCTATTGATTTCTTTTGATTAAAACCTCTAAGCACACTATTCTCCCGTCGCGGTGGAGACAGTCACGCTCTTTCTCTTTGAGAGAAGTATATGTCAGATTCGCGTTATTAATATTTCAAAGCTGGATAATACATTTATAACAGGGGTTTGTTATGTAAAAAGGAAGTGTTTTCACAGGGCTGTGTTCTGTGACAGAACAACAACGGCGTGCCGAGGCCTCTCTTGATGTTCTCGTTGCTTGTGTTTGTTTGTCGTTGAGCAGCGGGGGAAGCGGCGGCGGGGGGAACGTGTTAAACAATACAGGAAATGACACGACAACTCTCCTCTTTTCTCCATCTGGCGAGAGAGACAGAGAGCAGATTTGAAGATCTATTATTTACGGCAACATCTTGTTAGCTGAAGAGTAAGCAGTTTGTTTACTAAACACTTGTTGGATGGAAGCATCCCGATTGCATAATGCATGAACCCAATGTTTGTTCACGTAAGACAAGCATTGTAAAATGTTGTGGTGCCAGGTTTATCCCTACACATTAAAAATACACCAGTGTAACACAGCAAAGCTCCCCGCATTGTTATCATTTATTCAGCCCAACCCACATTAATATTGCAGATTGCACATCGGCATGCCAACCAAACTCTGTGTGTCTGTTCCTCATGCCAGACACTTTGCAAACACCAATCCCTCCTTTCTCTCTCTCTATCCCCCCTAAAAAAAATAATCCTTGTTTAAATCACTCGGTTTGCAGTCTCTCTGTACCTCAGCTCAGGTGAGAGATTCTCTCTCTGACACCCTTCAGGGCATCTTAGGCACCATTTAATCCAAATGCCAAATTGGAAAGGCACGCAAATACTGACGGGCGGGTTAAGGCTGTGCTTGTTTGGTCTGGCAACTGGCGGCTGTGCGCAGGTGTACTGTAGAGCGTGTGTGTGGAGCTTGTGTAGTAGTGGTACGGTTCTAGATGTGTGTGTGGAGTGTGTGGTAGCACAGCGTGGCGCGTCTCTAATTGGAGAGCGGGGAGCGGCCGGAGTGTGCCGTGTGTCAGTCAGTGTTTAGGATGCCCCGGGGCTCGCCAGGCACTCCTGTGGGTATCAAAGTGTTCTAATTAAATGTGGGGTTCACCACGTGGCCCTCCACATCACAGGCCCAGAGAGGGTCCCATGTCCTCTGGTGTCTTTGAGAATCCATGCTAGTCCACACTAATTAGCTGTTGTCCAATTGACTTCCCTTATTCACATATACTGCAACGAATGCCTTCCCACCGCCTCCCGCCCACCCCCTCTATGCAACCTCCTCCCATCGTATTTAAAAAAGAAAATGTGCCCCTTCCGCCCATCCCTGTCTTTGGCTGGCGAGCCTAATTCATCTTATGGAAATCTCCTCCAGCCAGATCCCCAGCAAGGTTGGTCTGCGATGTTTATCATTTGAATTGTGATGATAAAAGTGAAGGCTCAATGGTGAAGAAACAGTGTCATTTCCCCAACACTCGGGAGACACAGTGGCAAGGGCTATCAATCTTTCCCACGTGCCCGGAAAACTGATATCCCCGAAAATTAACTTCAATTAATAACAGAAATTCCCCCGACGCGGCCATGGTGTCGAGCCGGGCTTTGAAGGAGGACCTTCAAACACATCTGTCTGCTTTCTTTTATAAGTCGTCTGGGGAGTTATTTTATTCTTTTCATTATCATCAGCAGCATTTAAAGATTTTTTTTTTGCTCTGGCCATTTAAATAAACCGGCGTCTACACAAAAATCTATTATATTCCCTCTGGCAAAAATGCAAAAACAAAATGGCAGTTCATAACGATGCTTAACATTCTGTATGCATTCTTAAACTACCCTCGCCACCAAGACCTTGTTGATTTCCAGAACTTGCATCATAGATTCCTCTTCATATTATACACAGTATGTGTCTGTATATACCAGGCCTTTGTCATAACCATTCAGCCCTCAGAACTGACCATAACCCTTCTCAATGTGTCCTTCGAAAACCCTTTAGACACTGTTCATCTCACCCGTTTGCCCTTGTCGGAGTGGCACAGACACACAGCACTTTGCCTGTCACACAGACAGCACCATCCCACAATAAAAACAATCATTTTCTCTCCAGCCCCTCCAGGCCTGAGATGGCAGCAGCAGTCACGTCTGGCCAAGCTGCTTATTGGTTTGTGGATGTTCCGCCGCTCGCTGTCAGAATAAAGAGGACAACATGGAGTCTGTTTGAGAACATCATTTCAGTGTGTGTATCTTTGCCTCAAGCACTACTGGCTGGCTGCGCTGTTCGAGGATACGTCCTAAATGGCACCCTATTCCCTGTATAGTGCACTACTTTTGACCGGGGCCCGTAGGGTACCCTATAGGGCTCTGGCCAACAGCAGTGCACCATGTAGGGAATAGGGATCCATTTGGGATTCAGCCTGAGTCCTGACCCGCTCAATAATAACTCTGTCTGTTGCCCTGGCAGAGCAGTGCACTATGGGTAGTGTGGTAGCAGGCGGCAGGCGTCTGGTTAGCAGCAGAAGACCCCCCCGCTGCCTCCTGTTGAACGCTAAAGAGATCCATGTCAACAACAAGCAATAAAGAAGCCAAGGTTGGCGAAGGAAGGAGGCGGAGGAGGGAAGAAAACACACACACACTACACACAGACACAAATAAAATATAGATAGAGGTGAGCTTTGAAGGGTCTATTACACAGGGGTGTGTGTGTGCTGTGATATTGCAGGGGTGTGTGTGTGCTGCGATATTGCTGGGATCAGTGTCACAACTCCACGCCACTGGAGGGGGTCTGGAGGGTTGCCAGGTGCTGTTTACAAGGATACAAGCCCCACAACACAGTGTTCATATGCGTTTGATACTGGTCTGCTGATGCTTGATAGGGACAAAATCCACCTCCAAATGAAAACTAAACCACCAGGCTTTCTCTGAGACAGAATGGATGAACACGGTTCAACAGAGTTCAGTAGAGAGAGAGACAGAGATGCTGAGTCAGGTTGTTTGGCTGGCAGATTCACACACCTGTTACAGTAGAGAGGTTGATGTCAGTACATGGTTACTGTACTAGGCTGTCTGTGTAGCACACCAGGGCCCGTATCCACAAAGCCTCTCAGAGTAGGTGCTGGGCTTGTATCCACAAAGCCTCTCAGAGTAGGAGTGCTTATTTAGGATCTGTCCATATAATATTATTCATTGTGATCTAAAAGACAAAACTGATCCTAGAACAGCACTCCTGCTCTGAGAGGCTTTGTGAATACAGGTCTTGCTGGGTCAATAGCTGTTCTGCGCTCTTAGATCGACTTACCATGGCTCTTCAAAGTGTCGTTTCTCACTGTAAATAGGACTTTGATGAGTAGTTGAATTGATCAGCTTTCTACTTCCTGGTTTTAAAAAAGCATATTGTTTGGATTTATAGCTTCAGAGAATCTGTTATGGGATATGTGGACGTACAGTAGGTAGAGCATCCACCACGGCCTGTCTACTGTAGCAGCCACTTCACTTCGAGAAAACAACACAATCACGTCTTAATTAAAGTTAGCAGTGTGTGTGGGTGTAAATGTCAAAACCCATCGCTCACCTGCTGCTCAGAGAGGACGTGAGGGGCTCTCTCTCCTCTCTTTCTTCCTCTCCCTCTCGCTCCCCCCTCTCTCCTTCTCTCTCCCTCTTCCCCTCTTCTCTCTCCTGTTCAACCCCTTCTCCCTTTCTCTCCCCATCCCTCCCCTCTCTGCCCTTGCCTCTCTCTTGAGGCGTTTCCTTACTCTCCTTCTCTCTCTACCCTGCCTGAGGCTGTTTAGATGCAATAGTGGGGCCTCCATTTATTGACCAGTGTTAATGTCTCAATGATCTCCCACTCATGTTATTGGTAGACGGGGGGTTGCCGGGCGGGCTGCATACTGAGTAGTGGGTTGGCACCGGGCTCAACGAAGCGTGTGATTACTACGGCAGCCCGCTGTGTCCCCCCCCGTTTTTCAAATGCTTGTTAATTAGCAGCGCTGTTAATTAAGGCCCCACATCCTGGCCTTTACATTAATCTAGACAACGAACGAACAGGGTCCGTTCACTCAAAGTCAATATGTGTTGCAAGTAATTGTGACTCTCTCTCTCTCTCTCTCTCTCTCTCTCTCTCTCTCTATCACAGACAGAAGTCTCTCTCTCTCTCTATCACAGACAGAAGTCTCTCTCTCTCTCTCTCTCTCTTATTAGTACATGTTCTAACTTGTTAAGGCTTTTGATATGAAAATTGAACTGTGCAGTTGAAATCACATTCTTAATCACTGTAATTCTAATCTGTTCTGATGAATAAAGAAAATTATCGTTTAACATGCCATTACAATTAAGAAAAGGGGCATATATATATGGTACATAAGAAATAGGCATATATATATATATATATATATATATATATATACAGGTAACTGCCAAAATAAAGGAAACACTTGAGGGATGAGGGAAATGAGGGATACAAAGTCAATTGAAAATAGGTGCTTCCACACAGCTGTGGTTCCTGAGTTAGTTAAGCAGATAACATCCCATAATGCTTAGGGTCATGTATAAAAACACCCAGTTGCCCATTATTTTGTGTAAATAAAATAAAATCAATTTATATAGCCCTTCTACATCAGCTGATATCTCAAAGTGCTGTACAGAAACCCAGCCTAAAACCCCAAACAGCAAGCAATGCAGGTGTAGAAGCACGGTGGCTAGGAAAAACTCCCTAGAAAGGCCAAAACCTAGGAAGAAACCTAGAGAGGAACCAGGCTATGTGGGGTGGCCAGTCCTCTTCTGGCTGTGCCGGGTGGAGATTATAACAGAACATGGCCAAGATGTTCAAATGTTCATAAATGACCAGCATGGTCAATTAATAATAATCACAGGCAGAACAGTTGAAACTGGAGCAGCAGCACGGCCAGGTGGACTGGAGACAGCAAGGAGTCATCATGTCAGGTAGTCCTGAGGCATGGTCCTAGGGCTCAGGTCCTCCGAGAGAGAGAAAGAAAGAGAGAATTAGAGAGAGCATACTTAAATTCACACAGGACACCGGATAGAACAGGAGAAGTACTCCAGATATAACAAACAGACCCTAGCCCCCCGACACATAAACTACTGCAGAATAAATACTGGAGGCTGAGACAGGAGGGGTCAGGAGACACTGTGGCCCCATCCGATGATACCCCCGGACAGGGCCAAAAAGGAAGGATATAACCCCACCCACTTTGCCAAAGCACAGCCCCCACACCACTAGAGGGATATCTTCAACCACCAACTTGCCACCCAGAGACAAAGCCGAGAATAGCCCACAAAGATCTCCGCTACGGCACAACCCAAGGGGGGCACCAACCCAGACAGGAAGATCACATCAGTGACTCAACCCACTCAAGTGACGCACCCCTCCTAGGGACGGTATGAAAGAGCCCTAGTAAGCCAGTGACTCAGCCCCTCAGCCCCCCCAGGCAGAGACAGCAAGGGCGGTTCGTTGCTCCAGAGCCTTTCCGTTCACCTTCACACACCTGGGCCAAACTACACTCAATCATATGACCCACTGAAGAGATGAGTCTTCAGTAAAGACTTAAAGGTTGAGACCGAGTTTGTGTCTCTCACATGGGTAGGCAGACCATTTCATAAAACCGGAGCTCTATAGGAGAAAGCCCTGCCTCCAGCTGTTTGCTTAAAGATTCTAGGGACAATTAGGAGGCCTGCGTCTTGTGACCGTAGCGTACGTGTAGGTATGTACGGCAGGACCAAATCAGAGAGATAGGTAGGGATCAAGCCCATGTAATGCTTTGTAGGTTAGCAGTAAAACCTTGAAATCAGCCCTTGCATTGACAGGAAGCCAGTGTAGGGAGGCTAGCACTGGAGTAATATGATCCATTTTTTAGTCAGGATTCTAGCAGCCGTATTTAGCACTAACTGAAGTTTATTTAGTGCTTTATCCTGATCTACTGTACCACGATGGCTAGAAGGAGAGGTCTCGGTGACTTTGGAAGAGGGGTCTTAATCACCAGATCTCAACTCAATAGAACACTTTTGGGAGGTTCTGGAGCAAGTCCTGAGACAGTGTTTTCCACCAACATCAACAAAACACCAAATGGTGGAAGAATTGTCTCATATCTCCAATACGGTTCCAGACACTTGTAAAATGTATGCCAAGGTGCACTGAAGCTAATCCGGTTGCTCATGGTGGCACAACGCGCTATTAAGGCACTTTATGTTGCTGTTTCCTTTATTTGGCAGTTACCTGTTCAGAAAGGGCTTAGAAAGGGGCATATGTACATGTATATGTGAGAATTAAATGTCCAATGCAGCTGTTTAAAAAAAATATGAATTCATTTCTGGGTAACCAAATAAGTACCTTTACTGTGATTTGTTTTCAATTAAAATGTTTTTTTTTAAAGGCTTCTTAGAAAATAGCAATTTCTCAAGCAACAATTTTGCTAGTACTGTCTGGGAGGGGTCTGAATAAGAAGGAGATGTTTCCTTCCTCATTGGTCCCGAGTGGCTAGAGGCATCACTACAGACACCCTGGTTCATATCCAGGCTGTATCACAACCAGCTGTGATTGGGAGTCTCATAGGGCGGGGCACAATTGGACCAATTGGACCAGCTTCATCGGGTTTGGCTAGTGTCGGCTGTCATGGAAAACAAGAATTTGTTCTTAACTGACTTGCCAACTTAAATAAAGGTTAGAATTGGTCTATTAACTAATTACCAACTGGTGGGGTCACCAGGAAAGCCAAAACTTCATCCCACCACAACAGGCTTCATTCCACACTAAAAGGGCATTGTCATCATTTTCACAATTTCACAGTATTATTCCAACCTTAGTGTGGAAATAGTGTATACATAAAACACAGGAAAAAAAACATTTTTGACTACACTGGTCAAAGAAACAGGAATGATACAGTTTAGTTTGAAACGATTTGATACATTTTAGTTTGAAACGATATGATGCAATTTGGTGTGATTAGAGGGACGAATCGATGCAATTCGGGTTAGACACAATTTGATGCACTAACATTTGTTGCAATGAACATACATTTTCCATTCTAAATTCCAATCTGCTAATGATGGAGCTCATGAGCTGGACCTCTCTGACTGAGCTGACTGGTGAGTGAGAATTATGTATTTTCTCCCACCACTTTTGATCTGAAATCACCATCACCCACGTAAGTGTTTGAGCTAGTAAAGGCTTCGAAACAGCTTGTTCCCACCAAGCCATAAAACTCCTGAACATCTAATCAAATGGCTACTCTAGACTAATCCCCCCCCCCCCCCCCACCCCTCTTTTTTACGCTGCTGCTACTCTCTGTCATTATCTATGCATAGTCATTTTAATAACTCTACCTATATGTACAAACTACCTAGACTAACCGGTGCCCGCGCACATAGACTCTGTACCGGTACCCCCTGTATATAGCTTCGGTATTGTTATTTTACTGCTACTCTGTAATTTTTTTTTTTTTTTTTGGGGCACCAACCCAGACAGGAAGATCACATTAGTGACTCAACCCACTCAAGTGACGCACCCCTCCTAGGGACGGTATGAAAGAGCCCTAGTAAGCCAGTGACTCAGCCCCCAGGCAGAGACAGCAAGGGCGGTTCGTTGCTCCAGAGCCTTTCCGTTCACCTTCACACACCTGGGCCAAACTACACTCAATCATATGACCCACTGAAGAGATGAGTCTTCAGTAAAGACTTAAAGGTTGAGACCGAGTTTGTGTCTCTCACATGGGTAGGCAGACCATTTCATAAAACCGGAGCTCTATAGGAGAAAGCCCTGCCTCCAGCTGTTTGCTTAAAGATTCTAGGGACAATTAGGAGGCCTGCGTCTTGTGACCGTAGCGTACGTGTAGGTATGTACGGCAGGACCAAATCAGAGAGATAGGTAGGGATCAAGCCCATGTAATGCTTTGTAGGTTAGCAGTAAAACCTTGAAATCAGCCCTTGCATTGACAGGAAGCCAGTGTAGGGAGGCTAGCACTGGAGTAATATGATCCATTTTTTTAGTCAGGATTCTAGCAGCCGTATTTAGCACTAACTGAAGTTTATTTAGTGCTTTATCCTGATCTACTGTACCACGATGGCTAGAAGGAGAGGTCTCGGTGACTTTGGAAGAGGGGTCTTAATCACCAGATCTCAACTCAATAGAACACTTTTGGGAGGTTCTGGAGCAAGTCCTGAGACAGTGTTTTCCACCAACATCAACAAAACACCAAATGGTGGAAGAATTGTCTCATATCTCCAATACGGTTCCAGACACTTGTAAAATGTATGCCAAGGTGCACTGAAGCTAATCCGGTTGCTCATGGTGGCACAACGCGCTATTAAGGCACTTTATGTTGCTGTTTCCTTTATTTGGCAGTTACCTGTTCAGAAAGGGCTTAGAAAGGGGCATATGTACATGTATATGTGAGAATTAAATGTCCAATGCAGCTGTTTAAAAAAAAATATGAATTCATTTCTGGGTAACCAAATAAGTACCTTTACTGTGATTTGTTTTCAATTAAAATGTTTTTTTTTTAAAGGCTTCTTAGAAAATAGCAATTTCTCAAGCAACAATTTTGCTAGTACTGTCTGGGAGGGGTCTGAATAAGAAGGAGATGTTTCCTTCCTCATTGGTCCCGAGTGGCTAGAGGCATCACTACAGACACCCTGGTTCATATCCAGGCTGTATCACAACCAGCTGTGATTGGGAGTCTCATAGGGCGGGGCACAATTGGACCAATTGGACCAGCTTCATCGGGTTTGGCTAGTGTCGGCTGTCATGGAAAACAAGAATTTGTTCTTAACTGACTTGCCAACTTAAATAAAGGTTAGAATTGGTCTATTAACTAATTACCAACTGGTGGGGTCACCAGGAAAGCCAAAACTTCATCCCACCACAACAGGCTTCATTCCACACTAAAAGGGCATTGTCATCATTTTCACAATTTCACAGTATTATTCCAACCTTAGTGTGGAAATAGTGTATACATAAAACACAGGAAAAAAAAAAAAAACATTTTTGACTACACTGGTCAAAGAAACAGGAATGATACAGTTTAGTTTGAAACGATTTGATACATTTTAGTTTGAAACGATATGATGCAATTTGGTGTGATTAGAGGGACGAATCGATGCAATTCGGGTTAGACACAATTTGATGCACTAACATTTGTTGCAATGAACATACATTTTCCATTCTAAATTCCAATCTGCTAATGATGGAGCTCATGAGCTGGACCTCTCTGACTGAGCTGACTGGTGAGTGAGAATTATGTATTTTCTCCCACCACTTTTGATCTGAAATCACCATCACCCACGTAAGTGTTTGAGCTAGTAAAGGCTTCGAAACAGCTTGTTCCCACCAAGCCATAAAACTCCTGAACATCTAATCAAATGGCTACTCTAGACTAATCCCCCCACCCCCCCCACCCCTCTTTTTTACGCTGCTGCTACTCTCTGTCATTATCTATGCATAGTCATTTTAATAACTCTACCTATATGTACAAACTACCTAGACTAACCGGTGCCCGCGCACATAGACTCTGTACCGGTACCCCCTGTATATAGCTTCGGTATTGTTATTTTACTGCTACTCTGTAATTTTTTTTTTTTTTTTTTGGGGGTATTTTCTTGAAACCGCATTGTTGGTTAAGGGCTTGTAAGTAAGCATTTCACTGTAAGGTGAATTCGGTTGTATTCGGAGCATGTGACAAATCCAATTAGATTTGATTTGGTAATGTATTAATATCTATCATAAAAAAAATGTGCCATGCCATGATACCCAATTAATATATAGCAAAAATTCAGATTTCACCCCATGTCAACTATGTGTCTGTCTATCCCTGTTCTCTCCTCTCTGCACAGACCATACAAACGCTCCACACCGCGTGGCCGCGGCCACCCTAATCTGGTGGTCCCAGCGCGCACGACCCACGTGGAGTTCCAGGTCTCCGGTAGCCTCTGGAACTGCCGATCTGCGGCCAACAAGGCAGAGTTCATCTCAGCCTATGCCTCCCTCCAGTCCCTCGACTTCTTGGCACTGACGGAAACATGGATCACCACAGACAACACTGCTACTCCTACTGCTCTCTCTTCGTCCGCCCACGTGTTCTCGCACACCCCGAGAGCTTCTGGTCAGCGGGGTGGTGGCACCGGGATCCTCATCTCTCCCAAGTGGTCATTCTCTCTTTCTCCCTTACCCATCTGTCTATCGCCTCCTTTGAATTCCATGCTGTCACAGTTACCAGCCCTTTCAAGCTTAACATCCTTATCATTTATCGCCCTCCAGGTTCCCTCGGAGAGTTCATCAATGAGCTTGATACCTTGATAAGCTCCTTTCCTGAGGACGGCTCACCTCTCACAGTGCTGGGCGACTTTAACCTCCCCACGTCTACCTTTGACTCATTCCTCTCTGCCTCCTTCTTTCCACTCCTCTCCTCTTTTGACCTCACCCTCTCACCTTCCCCCCTACTCACAAGGCAGGCAATACGCTCGACCTCATCTTTACTAGATGCTGTTCTTCCACTAACCTCATTGCAACTCCCCTCCAAGTCTCCGACCACTACCTTGTATCCTTTTCCCTCTCGCTCTCATCTAACACCTCCCACACTGCCCCTACTCGGATGGTATCGCGCCGTCCCAACCTTCGCTCTCTCTCCCCCGCTACTCTCTCCTCTTCCATCCTATCATCTCTTCCCTCTGCTCAAACCTTCTCCAACCTATCTCCTGATTCTGCCTCCTCAACCCTCCTCTCCTCCCTTTCTGCATCCTTTGACTCTCTATGTCCCCTATCCTCCAGGCCGGCTCGGTCCTCCCCTCCCGCCCTGTGGCTCGACGACTCATTGCGAGCTCACAGAACAGGGCTCCGGGCACCCGAGCGGAAATGGAGGAAAACTCGCCTCCCTGCGGACCTGGCATCCTTTCACTCCCTCCTCTCTACATTTTCCTCCTCTGTCTCTGCTGCTAAAGCCATTTTCTACCACTCTAAATTCCAAGCATCTGCCTCTAACCATAGGAGGCTCTTTGCCACCTTCTCCTCCCTCCTGAATCCTCCTCCCCCCCCCCCCTCCCTCTCTGCAGATGACTTCGTCAACCACTTTGAAAAGAAGGTCGACGACATCCGATCCTCGTTTGCTAAGTCAAACGGCACCGCTGTTCTGCTCACACTGCCCTACCCTGTGCTCTGACCTCTTTCTCCCCTCTCTCTCCAGATGAAATCTCGCGTCTTGTGACGGCCGGCCGCCCAACAACCTGCCCGCTTGACCCTATCCCCTCCTCTCTTCTCCAGACCATTTCCGGAGACCTTCTCCCTTACCTCACCTCGCTCATCAACTCATCCCTGACCGCTGGCTACGTCCCTTCCGTCTTCAAGAGAGCGAGAGTTGCACCCCTTCTGAAAAAACCTACACTCGATCCCTCCGATGTCAACAACTACAGACCAGTATCCCTTCTTTCTTTTCTCTCCAAAACTCTTGAACGTGCCGTCCTTGGCCAGCTCTCCCGCTATCTCTCTCTGAATGACCTTCTCGATCCAAATCAGTCAGGTTTCAAGACTAGTCATTCAACTGAGACTGCTCTTCTCTGTATCACGGAGCGCTCCGCACCGCTAAAGCTAACTCTCTCTCCTCTGCTCTCATCCTTCTAGACCTATCGGCTGCCTTCGATACTGTGAACCATCAGATCCTCCTCTCCACCCTCTCCGAGTTGGGCATCTCCGGCGCGGCCCACACTTGGATTGCGTCCTACCTGACAGGTCGCTCCTACCAGGTGGCGTGGCGAGAATCTGTCTCCTCACCACGCGCTCTCACAACTGGTGTCCCCCAGGGCTCTGTTCTAGGCCCTCTCCTATTCTCGCTATACACCAAGTCACTTGGCTCTGTCATAACCTCACATGGTCTCTCCTATCATTGCTATGCATACGACACACAATTAATCTTCTCCTTTCCCCCTTCTGATGACCAGGTGGCGAATCGCATCTCTGCATGTCTGGCAGACATATCAGTGTGGATGACGGATCACCACCTCAAGCTGAACCTCCGCAAGACGGAGCTGCTCTTCCTCCCGGGGAAGGACTGCCCGTTCCATGATCTCGCCATCACGGTTGACAACTCCATTGTGTCCTCCTCCCAGAGCGCTAAGAACCTTGGCGTGATCCTGGACAACACCCTGTCGTTCTCAACTAACATCAAGGCGGTGGCCCGTTCCTGTAGGTTCATGCTCTACAACATCCGCAGAGTTCGACCCTGCCTCACACAGGAAGCGGCGCAGGTCCTAATCCAGGCACTTGTCATCTCCCGTCTGGATTACTGCAACTCGCTGTTGGCTGGGCTCCCTGCCTGTGCCATTAAACCCCTACAACTCATCCAGAACGCCGCAGCCCGTCTGGTGTTCAACCTTCCCAAGTTCTCTCACGTCACCCCGCTCCTCCGCTCTCTCCACTGGCTTCCAGTTGAAGCTCGCATCCGCTACAAGACCATGGTGCTTGCCTACGGAGCTGTGAGGGGAACGGCACCTCAGTACCTCCAGGCTCTGATCAGGCCCTACACCCAAACAAGGGCACTGCGTTCATCCACCTCTGGCCTGCTCGCCTCCCTACCACTGAGGAAGTACAGTTCCCGCTCAGCCCAGTCAAAACTGGTCGCTGCTCTGGCCCCCCAATGGTGGAACAAACTCCCTCACGACGCCAGGACAGCGGAGTCAATCACCACCTTCCGGAGACACCTGAAACCCCACCTCTTTAAGGAATACCTAGGATAGGATAAGTAATCCTTCTCACCCCCCCCCCCCTTTAAGATTTAGATGCACTATTGTAAAGTGACTGTTCTACTGGATGTCATAAGGTGAATGCACCAATTTGTAAGTCGCTCTGGATAAGAGCGTCTGCTAAATGACTTAAATGTAAAAATGTAAAATGTAAAATCTCAAAATGTAATGGTTTTGACCATTTAGAAGTTTTTATGGAGTAAACTTCTCCTCCCGTTTGCTCACAAAAGGGATTGCTCTCCTTGTTATAACATTCTCAATTTGACCGTGTATATCTAAAAATGACAATAAACACTGAACAACTACCGAAACTATTGCTGATAATGGACCTGAACGATCAAAATATAATGTAAGCACAGTTCAGCATGTAGGCTATAGCCAGATTAGAGTTGTGTCTCTAGTAATTTACTTTAATTCCACTGAAACCCAATTTTCAACAGCGCATTTGATAACAATAACCTATCAAATTACATTGTTTGTCACTCAACTAATAAAGCCTAATACCGAGCAAGTCCATTTACAAGCATTTGAATGCTAAGTGTGGTGCGCAGATGTGCCAAATCGCGAATAGAGTGCCTACCTCTCATTGGTCAACGCGTGAAACGTCGCACAGGACCTATCAGTTGTCACAAAAACTGAGAGGTATTTTCGGGAAGCTCGAAAGTAGCATGAGCAAAACATTTTGTGAACCAATGATTGTAACGTTTTAAACGATTTTCTGACCTATGCATGGCACTGTACATACCGGATGCACTCTATCCTAAAAGCGACATTTCTCATTTTTGTAACTTGATGCATGATTCATATAGTTCACCAATACATTTCTTGGTAGCCCAAATAATATTGCTACCAGGTAGTAAATCACAGCTGGCCTGCTGCGTTGTTTGCTGGCTCCATTCAGGAATGCACTGTTTCAGTTTCAATGACTCAATATTTTGGAACTAAAACTCATTTAACTAAGGCTGGGAATGGCAATTACAATCAAACTAGCCAGGGCAATGATCACAAGTCAGTCATAACGTGACTAATAGGCTAGCGTGTCTGTTTATGTAGCAAGATAAAAACACGGAGCGTAACAATAGCTAGATAGTGAGGTAGCTGCTATGTCGTTGGAGGAGTGAGTGAGTGATTTTTTTCCCCCTCATTTCGTTTTTTGCTGTCTACACAGCTAGACATGCAGGTGTCATTTGGTTAACTACTATAGCAAGAATTGAACGACTGTTATCCAGTTAGCATATCTCCTGCGTTCACAATTTCACTCTTGTCTATCTACTACATTTTCAGAGTCATTGCACTCTCAAATGTATTTTTTTTTGCCATCATTGTAAGCCTGCCACACACACACACACTATACGATACATTTATTAAACCTAAGAATGAGTGTGAGTTTTTGTCACAACCCAGATCGTGGGAAGTGACAAAGAGCTTTATAGGACCAGGGCACAAATAATAATATTATAATAATCAATAAATTTGCTCTTTATTTAACTATCTTGCATATAAAACCTTATTTGTTCATCGAAAATTGTGAATAACTCACCACAGTTTAATGAGAAGGGTGTTCTTGAAAGGATGCACATAACTCTGCAATGTTGGGTTGTATTGGAGAGAGTCTCAGTCTTAATTCATTTTCCACACACAGTCTGTGCCTGTATTTAGTTTTCATTCTAGTGAGGGCCGAGAATCCACTCTCACATAGGTACATGGTTGCAAAGGTCTTCAGTGTCTTAACAGCCGATTTGCCAAGGCAGGATACTCTGAGCGCAGCCCTATCCAGAAATATGGCAGTGGCTTCTGATTAAATTCAATTTTCACCGAACAGCTTGTTGCAATTTCGATGAGGCTCTTTTGTTCAGATATCGGTAAGTGGACTGGAGGCAGGGCATGAAATGGATAACGAATCCAGTTGATTGTGTCATCTGTTCCAGGATTGTACCTGCGTAATTGTGCACCCAGCTCACTCAGGTGCTTCGCTATATCACATTTGGCATTGTCCGTAAGCTTGAGTTCATTTGCACACAAAAAAATCATACAATGATGGAAAGACCTGTGTTTTCTTTGTTAATGCAGACAGAGAAGAGCTTCCAACTTCTTAATCATAGCCTCAATTTTGTCCCGCACATTTTTGCGGAGAGTCCCTGTAATCCTAGATTCAGATCATTGAGGTGAGAAAAAACATCACCCAGATAGGCCAGTCGTGTGAGAAACTCGTCATCATGCAAGCGGTCAGACAAGTGAAAATTATGGTCAGTAAAGAAATCTTTAAGCTCGTCTCTCAATTTAAAAGAAACGTGCCAATACTTTGCCCCTTGATAACCAGCGCACTTCTGTATGGTTTAAAAGCGTTACATGGTCGCTGCCCATATCATTGCGTAGTGCAGAAAATACACGAGAGTTCAGGGGCCTTGCTTTAACAAAGTTAACTATTTTCACTGTAGTGTCCAAAACGTCTTTCAAGCTGTTAGGCATTATCTTGGCAGCAAGAGCCTCTCAGTGGATGCTGCAGTGTACCCAAGTGGCGTCAGGAGCAACTGCTTGCACACGCGTTACCACTCCACTATGTCTCCCTGTCATGGCTTTTATTTGTTTCATGGTACCATCAGTACAGATACCAACATGAGCAGCAGTTAGTGGAATTCCCACGAGAGAGTAACGGTTAATGTGATTGGAATTATTTGACTAGGCGACCTGTATTTGACACACAACCTAATGGTGGGGAAAAAGGGCTGCCTAAGTATGATCCCCAATCAGAGACAATCAGCTGCCTCGGATTGGGAACCACACTCAGCCACAAACAAAGAAACTAAAGACATAGAATTTCCCACCCGAGTCACACCCTGACCTAACCAAACATAGAGAATAATAAGGATCTCTAAGGTCAGGGCGTGACAACACGAGATGGTTTCATTTTATTTTTTGGCAGTGAAAGGAGGCTACTCAGGCGTGAAAAAAACCCTCCCCCATTGGAACATATAAATGTTTGGAAATGTGAAGAAGAAAAAATGTTTAAAAAATATATAGAGATTGAATTTTTAAAAATTTGAATACCATTTCTATTTGGCGTACCCTCGACGGCATTGCGCGTAACCCCAGTACGCAAGCTAGGAAACTTTAGGCAGGCAGGCAAGCTGCAGAAGGATGTGGAGGCTACAATTCCCCATTGTTTATCAGTGCAATTTTGATGGCCAACTTGCTGAAAAAGTTTGAGAGGGTTTATCTAATGTTCCTTTGTTATATTTTAGCTCATCTTGCGCTGGCTAGCATTAGTTATTGATCTTGTTGATGTGCATAACTGAGAGAGAGCCTACCTTTTCATGCTTGTTTGATCAATAGGACTGTAAATTCCAAAAAATGTAAGAGGACACCCATGGTATTTATATTTTTGCAGAAATCCATTCAGGTGTATTTTGTGGCATTTGGCAAATGCGTTCTAATGATCTAAAGTCGCACTGTTGCAACTGCCTGTAAACACACAGTCCAGTTCAAAGTGAATGGTGGCAGGCCTGTGTGGCAATGGCTTGTTTGAATAAAGGCCTATTGTAGCTCTGATTGGCTATTGTGCACCAGTCTGCATAGACTCCGGTCCTGGACGAGACAGATGTTTTTATTAGGTTTTATTTACTGCAGTTTCTATTCATTGTCCAAACCACAGCCGCTTTCCCACCCCTGTATCGCTATAGAAGTTTCACAAATGGCTTCATATACGCAATTCCCAAACGATCTAAGAATTTATGAAAACGTGAAAATGACCATATCTCAGTGCCTTTTTTTAGAAGTGTCATATTCTTCCTGGGGGTGCATATAAACAGATGTTAAGAAGATTTAGTGTTGCGAAGAAATGCTGTCAGTTCCCATTGAACTTGAAAACAGTTCCAATTGAAAACATAGAAACGCGCAATTTTCATGTTGATGTTGGGGATGGTGCTGGGGAAACATTTAGAAATGTTCCATTAAATCTTTACATCCCTATTGTATATGTTTCCACACTATGAGGTTGGAATACTACTGTGAAATTGTGAAAATGATGATAATGCTCTTTTTAGTGTAAGAGCTGTTTGAAAAAGACGGCCTGAAATGTCTGCCTGTTGTGCTGGGATGACGTTTTGGCCTGCCTGGTGACATCGCCAAATGGTAGATTAGATAATAAACCAATAGCTAAATTCTTGCTTGATCAATTGCTTTTTGCTAATAAGATTTTTTTTCTTCTTTTTGACGTACTTAATTGTTCCCACAGAAATGGTTTGATATTGAGATCAAAACAGCTGCATTGGACCTTTAAGAGTCGTGTAAGACTGTTCCATGTACAGGTATTGTACAGTCAGTGAGCATGTACAGTACCAGTCAAACGTTTGGACACACCTACTCATTCAAGGGATTTTCTTAATTTCTACTAGTGTTCTACATTGTAGAATAATAGTGAAGATATCAAAACTATGAAATAACACATGGAATCATGTGGGTAAGCAAAAACAAAAGTGTTCAATCAACATATATATTTTAGATTCTTCAAAGTAGCCACCCTTTGCCTTGATGACAGCTTTGCACACTCTTGGCAATCTCTCAACCAGCTTCACCTGAAATGCTTTACCAACAGTCTTGAAGGAGTTCCCACATATGCTGAGCACTTGTTGGCTGCTTTTCCTTCACTCTGTGGTCCAACTCATCCCAAACCATCTCAATTGGGTTGAGGTCGGGTGATTGTGGAGGCCAGGTCATCTGATGCAGCACTCCTTCACTCTCCTTCTTGGTTAAATAGCCCTTACACAGCCTGGAGGGTTGTGTCATTGTGGTGGGTTGGGTCATTGTGTTGGGTCATTGTCCTGTTGAAAAACAAATGATAGTTCCACTAAGCACAAGCCAGATGGGATGGCGTATCGCTGCAGAATGCTATGGTAGCCATGCTGGTTAATCACTGCCAGTGTTCACCTACTCTGCGTATCACGATGTCACGGCGGTTAGAACCAAAAATCTCAAATTTGGATTAATCAGAACAATGGACAGATTTCCACCGGTCTATTGTCCATTGCTCGTGTTTCTTGGCTAAAGTAAGTCTCTTATTTTTATTGGTGTCCTTTAGTAGTGGTTTCTTTGCAGCAATTCGACCATGAGGGCCTGATTCACGCGGTCTCCTCTGAACAGTTGATGTTGAGATGTGTCTGTTACTTGAACTCTGTGAAACATTTATTTGGGCTGCAATCTGAATTCATCCTCTGCATCAGAGGTAGCTCTGGGTCTTCCTTTCCTGTGGCGGTCCTCATGAGAGCCAGTTTCATCATGGCTCTTGATTAATTTTTGTGACTGCACTTGAGGAAACTTTGGAAGTTCTTGAAATGTTCCTGATTGACTGACCTGCATGTCTTAAAGTAATGATGGACTGTCGTTTCTCTTTGCTTTTTTACAGCTGTTTCTTGCCATAATTTGGACTTGGTCTTTGTGAAGCAGTAACCGAAGCAGCGGATTGGACAGTGAGGAGACAGACAGGATCTTAGGGGGTGGTGCATAATTTCCCATAGACATAGCATCATAAGGAACGTTTTACATCAACACACACACTTCAATAACCTGTGCCATAACTACTTTATGTCACACGATACACATTCATGAAGTAATTTGCCCCCGCAATAATTCATCACTTTGGTTATTCCCGTCAACCAATATATATTTTGATTTGTTGAACACCTTTTTGGATACCACATGATTCCATATGTGTTATTTCATAGTTTTGTTGTCTTCACTATTATTCTACAATGTAGAAAATAGTCAAAATAAAGAAAAACCCTCCAATGATTAGGTGTGTCCAAACAGTTGACCGGTACTATGTATATTTCCATGCTATATGATGATATTGTACATAGTGCACTGTGCCATTAATCATTTTCTTTAGGCTGAATGTCACAGTCGTGTGCAGTGCCACCTGCTTCTAGCTCGCCTTGTATAAACATCTCTTCAGGATCAACCTTCTCATATTTCTTTCTATTTCCATGTGATAGTGTCTTCAGTGGCTGGTGAGGCCTCAAAAGGCTAGACGCGCATGTACAGTAAATAAAATAACAACGTGGCGTGTGTGAGACTGAGTGTGTGCATCGGCGCGCGAGCGTGTGATTACACGGAGGCATAGCAGGTCCCCTCTCTTTCCCTCGTTTGTTATCGTTAGGGTGATTGCCTCAATGTCTCGCTGACCTTCAGACAGCATCCTCTGCTCTAGTCCACACACACACACGCACACACACACACACACATACACACACACGCACACACACACACACGCACGCACGCACGCACACACACACACACACACACACACACACACACACACACACACACACACACACGATTACTTCTGTTTTTATATATTCTCTCTATCTCTCCCTTTATGTCTTTGTCTGTGTGTCTGTGCTGTGTAATATCAGAAATGTGGATATTTTCATAGCGATGTATGTTTTCACTGTTCATTTTCAGCTTCCCGATGACTTCCTATGAGACTACTACTTTCACTCCCTTTCTGTATTTCCAAAATAACCTATTCATAATGGACAGTAGTACAGTACAGTGCTGTGTAGCTAGCCTAGGTGGTTGCTGGGGCAACGCATGGCTGTCCAATCCCTGATTCCCAGTTGGCAGTGACAGTTGGAAGTTTCCTGTGTGTGTGAGTGTACATGTGTGTGCTGAGACCGAGGCACTGTTTCACTGAGCGGCTTTGACCTTCAACAGTGATTAGGGACAATTAAATTGTAAACAGGCGGTTGAAACAGGCCCTCAGTAGAGAGGAGCAGTCCACACGGGGGGAGAGTAGAGGGCAGTTGGGTGTCAACGTGTCACTTCCTCCTGAACCAGGAGCCAGCCGTGACTGGTCAGGGCTACTGTGGGCGTGGTCATCATAGGGTCGTGACCACACTGTCAGCGTACATGCCAACCGTATCATCTGAAGTCGACAGAGAAATGGTAGTGGGGGGGTTGTGGGGGGGGGCTTGTGTGTGTAGATGCATGTGCTTGCAATTTCTCACATTTTCACGACCTCGCCCAATGGTAGCAGTACATTATTTTTGTTATTGCTCATCGTCATCACAGCACCATATCAATATTTATCAGCAGCAGCAGGATTGAAATGGAGGAACGATGATTAATATTAATTACAGGCGACAACGTGATTGAAGGCAGCAAGGTTTCTCATGGTGGAGTGGCTGATGATGTCTCCAGAGTCCCTCCCACGCAGCGTGAGCAGCCCCAGCCAGCCAGGGGAGGGTTGCCTGAGTAGCAGCCCAGCCGGGTCTGACATAGTGGGGAGGGACGATTCTCTCAGTGCTCCGTGCTGTCTGTTTCTCCTCCACAATGTTTTCTCAGACTGCAACGTGGTTGAGCACGTTTCCCCTTCCTTCAGATACGCCTTATTGGAACAAATTACGCCGTCGCCATTCCTCCACAAAATACCCCTCAGCACCAAGTGATTAATTACGTCTACTCAACCATTTAACATACATACAGCTATGTCAGTCTCTCCTCCCAAACAGTGAGACAATCATGGGTGGTGAAGGGTGGTGTGCTATGGAATTGATTTCTATGGTAACAAGTCAGCCAGCATGCACGCGCCACTCATCTGAGATGAATAGTGTCAATGTTAGCATTCTGAACTCTCTCTCTCCTACCAATAAAGTTGGTTTGAGTCTTCCAGACCTTTAGACCCCACAGTCTAGCCCTTGTCTGTTATTGTAGATTGACTGAAACTACTTCAGTATCTATCTCTATATCTGACCAGGCCTGACCCGGGTGGTGCTATAGTAGGTTATGCATGATGTGGTCCACTCTGTGTTGAGTGTTAATGTGTGTGGAGGCTGGAGGACCAGGCTCTGGTGAGGGGGTTGTGTTGGGAGGGCGCCCTGGGAGGGCGTAGTGGGGGAACTGAGGGGCCTCTGAAATTAAGAATGACTAGCACCAGGAGCGGTGCTGTGGAGCAGGGCAGGGGAACAAGTCTCAGCTAATGAACAGAGCCAGGGGGTGAAAGGAAAGCCCCGTGGAGATAGATACAGAGAAATGCACACACACAGTCGGCTCTGATCAAATACAGTAGTTCAGGAGGGGTAACTATCTGGAAGTCTTTGGGTGCAGCGAGCATGCTAATGCTAATTAGCAATGCCTCGTGAAACTACCTCCTTCATACTGGATGCAGGGACATAAAAATCCTGAACTATTAACTTCACCATAACTAGGAAGTCCAGTGTTCATTTATTTCATTTTTTCATTGCAGCAATCAGTGCTCAATAATTTTAGGAGTTTATAAGTGTCAGCATAATTAATATCACTGTCAAGTTACTTCAATGACAAACATTTTTGTTGGCTTCGCCGGTGATGTCATTTACTTTTAGACTTTCCTGTTAGCGGGAGTTTTTCAACGCAGATGTGCCAATGAAAACAACTCCGCCGCTACCCCCCTTCTACATTTTCCTCCCCTGACTCTCCCTCTCTCTCTCTCTCCACTCTTCCCTTTTCTCTCACTCTCTCTCTCTATCTGCCATGTTCTCAAATGTCTCTCTCTCTCTCTCTCTCTCTCTCTCTCTTTTTTTTTCTCTCTCTCTCTCTCTCTCTCTCTCTCTCTCTCTCTCTCTCTCTCTCTCTCTCTCTCTCTCTCTCTCTCTCTCTCTCTCTCTTTCTTTCTTTCTCTCTCTCTCTCTCTCTCTCTATATATATATATTTCTCTCTCTATATATATATTTCTCTCTCTCTTTCTCTCTCGTTCTCTTTCTTTCTCTCTCTCTCTCTTTCTCTCTCTCTTTCTTTCTCTTCCTCTCTCTGTCTCTTTCTCTCTCTCTCTCTCTCTCTCTCTCTCTCTCTCTTTCTATCTCTCTCTCTCTCTCTTTCTATCTCTCTCCCTCCTTTCTCTCAGTCACACTCTACCCCTGGCACTGGAGATGTTTTCAAGCAGAAAAGCACATCCATACACACGGTAAGGGTTTGTAACCAATGTGAGTGGCTTTCACTTCTCTGCACTCAACACAAAAGCTTTTCCTTGCTTTGTAACAATTTACTATTCCCGGGAGAAGTGCGTGTTTACGAGTAAGCTTCAATCGTTCTGACACTCTGGAATTGCTTAGCAGAGCAAATGTTTCATCAGTTTCATGCATTGTGTTGGACTGCCTGAGAATAGAATCCCATGTTTGCAGGGAACGTGTTCTTGGCGCACCCCAGGAATTCTCCATAAAAACAATTCTGGATTTCACTTCACCTACTTACTCATATTGCACTGTTGAATTGTACTTTTAGAATGATGAAGAATGAATAAGTGGCATAAATTCACTTTGAATAACCCCCATCGTAGCACTTCACATTGTGTGGCGGTAACTCCCCCCACCTGTAAGAATTAGGTGGTATCTCCCATGGGGGGGTTGAGGTATGGTCAGGCCAGCCCACTCCTCTCAGAGGACCAGTGCATGGGGGAGTCAGTCAGTGAGTGGCCATGCAGCCCTCCCACACAGAGCAGGTGTGCTTTTAAAACCTCCCTGGCCATATTCATCTCTAATGAATAATGATGCTGTGGCTGTTGTTGATTTGCTGGCTCTGAAACAGGATCAGGCTTATTTAGAAGGACCTCTCACTCATCCTCCATCTCTCTCAGCGCTCCCTCTCTTTCTCTCCTCTCTCTCTCTCCCTCCCTCCCTTTCTCTCTCTCGCTCTCTCTATCCCTCTCTCCCACACACAATCTCTCGCTCTCCCACTCTCCGTTTCTCTCTCTCTCACACACCATCTCTCTCTCTGTTTTTCTCTCTGTTTTTCTGTTACTCTCCGTCCCTCCCTGCCGATACATAGCTAATGGTTGGCAGATGCAGCGGGGATCCGTGTGTTTGTTTGCACAGGCCCATTCCTCAGACTGAACTGGTATCGGCCTCTGCCAGCTGGGTTGTATCATAACAGTGCGACTGTGGCGGCTCCACCTGGCAAAACAAGATGGGAACCAACATGACCTGAGTATAACATCTCTCTTTTAACAAACGAGCAGTTTACTGAGCGAACGCATCTGAGCCCCCACTGTTGTTTTAGCTGTAAATCCTATCGCTTTGCGCAGACGAAGAAGTGAGATATTAGACGTGTTGAGAAAAGGAGAGGAGGGGGGGGGTAAGGAAAAAAACATTGAGTGCTTTCTTTGTCTGTTGAAACGGGGTCAGACTGAAATATGTGATCCAACGGTACAAAAGCCAGACTCTATATTTAGTCTTTAAGGTTTGTGAAGAGATGGAAAAAATATTTCCTCTCCTGTCTGACTTAGATGATACAGTACACACTCTCAGTGATACTGATGATAACAACCTTAAGTTCCTCTCAAGTGTCTTGCCGGCAGATGCTCCTCTGGAGCGTTTATTTTGGCATTTGGTTTCCATTTAACCATGCTGTTAAAAATGTGTCTGGGAGTGTGCAGTTCCAGGCAAGCCTAATCAAGTATCACGTAACTTTGACTGGCCTGGCTACGTTTGTTGAGTTTGTTTAAAAGGAAATGTAACTCACCCTAGCTACTCGGTAAACACCACTGGGACTATGTGGCCCTCGGGAAACGGGGATTGCAGTTAGTTGAATGAAGTGAAGAAACAATGGGGGGGTGTGTTCCTGATGCTTCACTACTCCACAGGTGTGTCAGGTTTAAGCTGAGGTAAAATAGGCCACCTTCCCCCACGTACACCCCTTACAGTACCTCACCTAGCTCTCCCCCCTGACAGCGGGATAGGGGAGGAAGAGGTAGCCAAGGGAGGGATGAGAGAGAGGAAAAGGGAGAGGTGGAAATGGAGGCAACGAAACAGAGGTAGAAGAGGAGGAAAATTGAGGAGAGGTAGGAGTGGAATCCAGAAGTGGAGAAAGACAGGGTGGTGGTGGTAGAGGAGGAAGAGGGAGAGGGTAGGAGAGGTAGGAGTGGAATCCAGAAGTGGAGAAAGACAGGGTGGTGGTGGTAGAGGAGGAAGAGGGAGAGGGTAGGAGAGGTAGGAGTGGAATCCAGAAGTGGAGAAAGACAGGGTGGTGGTGGTAGAGGAGGAAGAGGGAGAGGGTAGGAGAGGTAGGAGTGGAATCCAGAAGTGGAGAAAGACAGGGTGGTGGTGGTAGAGGAGGAAGAGGGAGAGAGTAGGAGAGGTAGGAGTGGAATCCAGAAGTGGAGAAAGACAGGGTGGTGGTGGTAGAGGAGGAAGAGGGAGAGGGTAGGTGAGGAAGGAGTGGAATCCAGAAGTGGAGAAAGACAGGGTGGTGGTGGTAGAGGAGGAAGAGGGAGAGGGTAGGTGAGGAAGGAGTGGAATCCAGAAGTGGAGAAAGACAGGGTGGTGGTGGTAGAGGAGGAAGAGGGAGAGGGTAGGAGAGGTAGGAGTGGAATCCAGAAGTGGAGATAGACAGGGTGGTGGTGGTAGAGGATGAAGAGGGAGAGGGTAGGTGAGGAAGGAGTGGAATCCAGAAGTGGAGAAAGACAGGGTGGTGGTGGTAGAGGAGGAAGAGGGAGAGGGTAGGTGAGGAAGGAGTGGAATCCAGAAGTGGAGAAAGACAGGGTGGTGGTGGTAGAGGAGGAAGAGGGAGAGAGTAGGAGAGGTAGGAGTGGAATCCAGAAGTGGAGAAAGACAGGGTGGTGGTGGTAGAGGAGGAAGAGGGAGAGGGTAGGAGAGGTAGGAGTGGAATCCAGAAGTGGAGATAGACAGGGTGGTGGTGGTAGAGGAGGAATAGGGAGAGGGTAGGCGAGGAAGGAGTGGAAAGGAAGGGAGACCCTGGCCGCTCCGTCTGCATCTGTCTCCACAGGTGGGTGTATCTGCAATGAGTGTAATGGATTCATTTTGGTGAGGAGTTGTTCCTCTCTGGGCAGTGCTGCAGAGATTTCCTGATTTCCTGATCACCTGAGTTCCCCAGGTGTCGGCAAAAAGGGATCTAGTGATGCTTTTATGGCCAGTTAGAGAGCAACTGTTTTCTCACACAATTCCAAGAATTAGACTCAACACCCGTCAAAAGAGTCAGTGAATACTACGCTGTAACTACTGATGCTGCTGATTTAAATGTAATGACCGTGTCACCGTCAGTGTGATTTTTAATTGTCCATCAGTCCGACTTGATGATCAAGCAAACAGACAGAGGGAGGAGATCTGCAGACCTCACACGTGATTTCCTCCAGTTAACGACATTCAAATCAGTTGAATATGATCATGCGAAATCACATCTTTGAAATAGTTTCAACACCAACAATCCCTTGTAGAATACCGCTACGGAACAGAAATATCGGCCTTCTTTTTTATCCCAGCACCATTTTATTTACGTGCTTGCCCTCAGTCCCCCTGACTGCCGTTCACATGATGGACCATTCCTCGCGCAAAACAGCATCCATCTTTAAAATACGTGAGGATTGCATAGCTACTGGCTGTAGTGTGTGGCTGACTGCATTATCGCGCTGCATTGCTGCCTGCCTGCCTGCCTGCCTGCCAGCCTGCCTGCCTGCCTGCCAGCCTGCCTGCCAGCCTGCCAGCCTGCCAGCCTGCCTGCCAGCCTGCCAGCCTGCCTCCCTGCCTGCCTTCCTGCCAGCCTGCCTGTACTACTTCATAAATAAAGCCATTCCACACCACTGAATGCGCTGAGAATCGGTAGCTAGGTACTCATTGTTCTGTCATGGGATTCAAGCCCCCTCTCTCTCACTCACTCAACCCTGATGGAATGACTTCTAGGGGTAGAACTAAGGGAGGCAGTGCAAATGTAATATATTGACAATCAACAAACAATGAAAGTATCTGATATTATGTATATTTCCTTCATTGTCAATGCCAATTTATTGCTTTCAAAAGTGGTATGCTTTAGGACTCTTTTAACTGGAGATTCTGAGGGGATAAGTATTGATTGGCAATATAAGGCTTGAATTTGTTTCAGCACTTCTAGTAACTTCAATGCAGCTGTCTACGGTGCTTTATGTTGCACCACAATATTCATGCAGCACTTGCACACCTGGGTCTGTGAGTGATTTCCAGGCATCGAGTGAAGGCCTGACTGAAGTGTTGGGTCTGACAGAAACCTCCATCTGATCCATGCAGTTCCCGATGGGCCTCAGGGGCTAAAGCCCTCCAGAGCCCGTTGGTGTGTTTGTAATCAGCACCCCCCCCCCCCCACCCCCAACCCCCTCCCCCCACCATCACCAGCCTCTCAAGGCCCTTTCTCCGTCTCCACACCAAATAAGAGCGTGAAAAGGGGGAATACGAGGAGGATCTGAGCCAAGCAAAACGGGAGGGCCTTGTTTTAAACATGTTTATTTTTGAAGACGCCCTCGCGGTGATGTGGCTGTGCCCTGATGTTCCAGCAGTCTCAGGTGTGGCAGATTGAACAAACAGGCCTCTGTTGAGGGAGGGATAAGGAACAGGGAGAGGAGAGGGGCCGGGCGTTTTAAGCCCTGCTGTTATTTTACGTTCGCTGCAGGGAGAGCACGAATTAGGACTGTGGCTCTGCTCGCCTTTCCCCGAGGCCCCAGCCCCAGAGAGGGAGAGGGAGGGGGATAGGATAGAGAGGGAGAGGGAGGCATGGGGGTAGGGAGGGAGAGGGAGGGGGATAGGATAGAGAGGCAGAGGGAGTCATGGGGGTAGGGAGGGAGAGGGAGGGGGATAGGATAGAGAGGGAGAGGGAGGCATGGGGGTAGGGAGGGAGGGGGATAGGATAGAGAGGCAGAGGGAGGCATGGGGGTAGGGAGGGAGAGGGAGGGGGATAGGATAGAGAGGGAGAGGGAGGCATGGGGGTAGGGAGGGAGAGGGAGGGGGATAGGATAGAGAGGCAGAGGGAGGCATGGGGGTAGGGAGGGAGAGGGAGGGGGATAGGATAGAGAGGCAGAGGGAGGCATGGGGGTAGGGAGGGAGAGGGAGGGGGATAGGATAGAGAGGGAGAGGGAGAGGGAGGAATGGGGGTAGGGAGGGAGAGGGAGGGGGATAGGATAGAGAGGGAGAGGGAGGCATGGGGGTAGGGAGGGAGGGGGATAGGATAGAGAGGGAGAGGGAGGCATGGGGGTAGGGAGGGAGAGGGAGGGGGATAGGATAGAGAGGCAGAGGGAGGCATGGGGGTAGGGAGGGAGAGGGAGGGGGATAGGATAGAGAGGGAGAGGGAGGCATGTGGGGAGGGAGGGAGAGGGAGGGGGATAGGATAGAGAGGGAGGCAGGGGGGTAGGGAGGGAGAGGGAGGGAGGGGGATAGGATAGAGAGGGAGAGGGAGGCATGGGAGAGGGAGGGGATAGGATAGAGAGGGAGGCATGGGGGTAGGGAGGGAGAGGGAGGGGGATAGGATAGAGAGGGAGAGGGAGGCATGGGGGTAGGGGGGGAGAGGGAGGGGGATAGGGTAGAGAGGGAGAGGGAGGCATGGGGGGAGGGAGGGGGATAGGCTAGAGAGGCAGAGGGAGGCATGGGGGTAGGGAGGGAGAGGGAGGCATGGGGGTAGGGAGGGAGAGGGAGGGGGATAGGATAGAGAGGGAGAGGGAGGCATGGGGGTAGGGAGGGAGAGGGAGGGGATAGGATAGAGAGGGAGAGGGAGGCATGGGGTAGGGAGGGAGAGGGAGGGGGATAGGATAGAGAGGGAGAGGGAGAGGAAGGCATGGGGGTAGGGAGGGAGAGGGAGACATGGGGGTAGGGGGGGAAGGGAGGGGGATAGGATAGAGAGGGAGAGGGAGACATGGGGGTAGGGAGGGAGAGGGAGGGGATAGGATAGAGAGGGAGAGGGAGGCATGGGGGTAGGGAGGGAGAGGGTGGGGGATAGGATAGATAGGGAGAGGGAGACATGGGGGTAGGGAGGGAGAGGGAGGGGGATAGGATAGAGAGGGAGAGGGAGACATGGGGGTAGGGAGGGAGAGGGAGGGGGATAGGATAGAGAGGGAGAGGGAGGCATGGGGGTAGGGAGGGAGAGGGAGGGGGATAGGATAGAGAGGGAGAGGGAGGCATGGGGGTAGGGAGGGAGGGGGATAGGATAGAGAGGGAGAGGGGAGGCATGGGGGTAGGGAGGGAGAGGGAGGGGGATAGGATAGAGAGGGAGATATGGGGGTAGGGAGGGAGAGGGAGGGGGAGACATGGGGGTAGGGAGGGAGCGGTAGGGGTATAGGATAGAGAGGGAGAGAGAGACATGGGGGTAGGGAGAGAAAGGGAGGGGGATAGGATAGAGAGGGAGAGGGAGACATGGGGGTAGGGAGAGAGAGGGAAGGGGATAGGATAGAGAGGGGTAGGGAGAGAGAGGGAGGGGGATAGGATAGAGAGGGAGAGGGAGACATGGGGTTGGGAGGGAGAGGGAGAGGGAGGGTGATAGGATAGAGAGGGAGAGGGAGACATGGGGGTAGGGGGGAGAGGGAGGGGGATAGAATAGAGAGGGAGAGGGAGACATGGGGCTAGGGAGGGAGAGGGAGGGGGTTAGGATAGAGAGGGAGAGAGAGAGAGACATGGGGGTAGGGAGAGAGAGGGAGGGGGATAGGATAGAGAGGGAGAGGGAGACATGGGGGTAGGGAGAGAGAGGGAGGGGGATAAGATAGAGAGGGAGAGGGAGACATGGGGGTAGGGAGGGAGAGGGAAGGGGATAGGATAGAGAGGGAGAGGGAGGGGATAGGATAGGGAGGGAGAGGGAGGGGGATAGGATTGTGAGGGAGAGGGAGGGGATAGGATTGTGAGGGAGAGGGAGGGGATAGGATAGGGAGGGAGAGGGAGAGGAAGGGGGATAGGATAGAGAGGGAGAGGGAGAGGAAGGGGGATAGGATAGGGAGGGGGATAGGATTGTGAGGGAGAGGGAGGGGATAGGATTGTGAGGGAGAGGGAGGGGATAGGATAGGGAGCGAGAGGGAGAGGGAGGGGATAGGATAGGGAGGGAGAGGGAGAGGAAGGGGGATAGGATAGAGAGGGAGAGGGAGGGGATAGGATAGGGAGGGAGAGGGAGGGGATAGGATAGGGAGGGAGGGGGATAGGATTGTGAGGGAGAGGGAGGGGATAGGATAGGGAGGGAGAGGGAGAGGGAGGGGATAGGATAGGGAGGGAGAGGGAGAGGAAGGGGGATAGGATAGAGAGGGAGAGGGAGACATGGGGTTAGGGAGAGAGAGAGGAAGCGGGAGAGAAGGTGGAAAGCTTTCAAAGGTTGTCTTTTTTCTTTCTACCTGCTTCCTACTTAAGGGGGAAGCAACAGACTGGCACACATGCACTCTGTGGCATGCTTGGGTGAGACAGTGTGGAAGAGTTTGTAAAATATGTATTTGTTTTACCACGCTGCGGCTTTGATTGAATTCTAACCAAAAGCATTTTTTTGTGTCCACTCTGCTTGATCCTTGCTCCTTGGCAAACACACACACACACACACACACACACACACACACACACACACACACACACACACACACACACACACACACACACACACACACACACACACACACACACACCAGCCAGCATCATAATAAAACAGCAGCCAGCCTCTGCCAAAGTGGATCATTATTTACTAAACAAGTTGCTTGCCTAACAAGAGAAGACTGATTACCATAAAGGCTGCTATCAAAACCCAGGCGCGGGAGGAATAGCCATCATAATTGATGTGTTGCAAAGCAGATTACACACATTAACGCACACACACCTAGATATGACAGCTCCAACTGAACATGACAAATTCCATAATGCAAAGAAAAAAAAGAAGCTATTTTAATCTCTGTGTATTAGGATGCAAAACGACAAGTAACAAAGGAGCATTTGCATGTTGTGTGTGTGTGCGCTTGTGTGTGAGTGTGCGCTTGTGTGTGTGTGCGCTTGTGTGTTTGTGTGTGTACACGCACCCCCACCTCTCTCTCCTCTTCTCTCCCCACTCCTTAATTACATTTGATTTGTTGCAGAAGAATCCTTCTGTACTGTAAACTGTTGTTGGACTTCTCCTCAGTTCATGATGTATTCACTCATCTGTGTTAGCTAATCCTAACATGGCATTCAGCTACGTAGCTGCTCCATACGATGTGTTTGTGCTGGGGGGTGACAGCTGCTGTGGTATTATTTACAGAACGCCGACGCATGTTATCCATAGCACAACAGAGAAGCTCATTTCAGTTGGCTTGCTCATTCATTTGGATGGCATTAGCCTGCTCTACCCCCTGTATAATCACAGTCAGGCGGTATAAATAGGCTTTTGGATAGATGGGCGTTTCACTCCTCACTCCTCTCTCTCTCTAGTTCAGTTAATCAACTCGACAGCGTTGAGAGGGTCTGCCTGTGGATCTTCTGTTTCCTTACTGTTCAGTAGTGTACATCTTGGTGGAAGGGTGAGGAGATTTGTATCTAGATCGTGTCGCGGCTATTTGAGGCCTACATCTGATGGACCCTTTTCATAGTTATTTGTTTTTGCAATTGATTTCATTTCCCAAAAATGTTTAAACTTCAGAATAGTATGTTCTGTTGTTTCTCATGTACCTATAGTTGATTTCACTAGTAGCCATTTCTTTATCCAGGCTGCGTTTAGTAATTATGAGTTGAGGCAGAGCGCACTTTCCCACAAGGTTTCTATAACACTAGGTTGAGCCTGAAGTGCAGTGTCTCCAGTTCAAATGTATTACACGACATTGTGTGTGTCATTTCAAATGTTTCAATTATTAGTCATATTATTATGTATTTATCATGTCGTAAATTGTGCTATTTTATCACAGCATACGTTAACTCTGATTAACTCAGTATACAAAATGTTTCATGCAGAGTCTATTTTAGACTGTTATTGTGAATCGTGTTATTGTTTTATACATTTTGTTTAAAAGAAGCCAGCGGTAGCTGGATCTCTACTGTGTGTTTATGTGTCGAGAGGAGCGAACTCTTCAGAACTGTGTCGTTAGATTAGCAACACACCCACTCCTCAGGCTACGATCTCCTAATCAACACTCCATGTTAATCACTTTGAACCCAGCCAAGGTAATGACATTCCATCATACAGATCTCTACACACACTACACCTCACACAATATTTCCTCCTTTCATTTCATCTCTCTCTCTCTCTGTGTGTGTGTGTGTGTGTGTGTGTGTGTGTGTGTGTGTGTGTGTGTGTGTGTGTGTGTGTGTGTGTGTGTGTGTGTGTGTGTGTGTGTGTGTGTGTGTGTGTGTGTGTGTGTGTGTGTGTGTGTGTGTGTGTGTGTGTGTGTGTGGTATTTCAATGAGGGCTTTTGTGTAATAAATGTGTGTAAAAAGGGAATTGTATTGAACAAAACTGTCAATCACACTGTGGCGTCACATCGACGATACAAACACTTAGTTTGATATGACACCAAATACGATAGGAAATGAAACACCCCGCCTCCTTTTACACTCAGGCATCTGCGGATATGCATAGATTTTTAAAAACTATTTTCCCCAAGACTTAATATAACTTAATGGCACATTAATATGTGTTAGGATACATGTAGCACACAGTATGCTATCTAATCCATTAACCGAGTTCCTACTTTATATACACTGATATAGGCTGTTTTAAGTACATGTTGGCTAAATATCTTCTGCCTGCCTGGCGATGCGTTAGCTGAAATAATCATTTCGATATAAGTTAAGCTGATTTGCCTAAGCTACCGAGTAATTAACTGAACTTAATCATTTCATTTGGATTCATTTCCATCACCTGAATTATGTTTTGTCCTCCCTTTTGTGATGGTTGCATCTTAAGCTTTAGCCTCAGCCTTGTCAGGCATTTAGAGATACCTTTTTAAATCTGTAGCCACACTGACCTCTAGTGGTGCCTGGTCCCAATCAGGACCTCTCTGCATCTATGTCCCTCCCTGATAGAGATTACGTTTAACTGGGCTCAGTGGTGGCCAGAGAGACACTCACTCTGTGTCCCAAATGGCAACCTTTTCCCCTATATAGTGCACTGTTTTTGACCATAGCCCAACACGGTGCCATTTGGCACGCAGCCTCAGTCCCATCTCAGGTAACGAATCCGCTTTGGCTTACCCTCCAAACGCCCAGAGCTGGGATTGCCCACGACGGGCCGTGGAGAGATTAAGAGTCAATGTAATGAGAGCAAAAGAGGTTATTTTAGATCCTTTGTCTCTCGTCCTTAACTCTCACTCTGTACGGAGACTGACTTAACGTCTCACAAACTCCACACGGGCCAATCACATTGAATTGTTTCTTCATCATTCCTCTCGCTCCTCTCCTCCCTCGGCCGGCCTCCTCTCTTTCGTTTTTTTCCCCCCTTTCCTTACACCTCTGTTTTCCCTTGCGTCCGTCCATCCATCCATCCATCCATCCATCCATCCATCCTTCCATCCATCCATACCCACTCATGCATACGATCCCATCTCCTAAGATCTTTAGAAAATGGAAAAATGCACACACTACTACTCTGCAAACATGGTAATAGGTATAATAGTGTCAGGTCTTGCATTTAATAAACAATTACCCATCAATTATGAATGAAGGCCCAGCGATGGCCTGGATTCCTGGGTGAGGGAGGAGAGGAGAGGGAGATAAAGAGGTGGATGAATAATGTAGACGAGTAGAAAGATACCCATTGAAGAGAAGAGGCGCCCACCAAACGCCTCGGCCCACACAGCTAGAGCCAATTATCTCACTGTGGTAATGATCATCATATCAACCCCAAACTTGGCTGACATTTACCCACACGTGACGCCCTGCACCTCGCCTCACCTCGTCTCGTCTCTCTCTTGACTAACACACACTCACTTACGCCGGAGACACGCAGGAGAATAGACAGACACACACACTACAGCACATTGTCCAATTGCACTCTCCACTGTTAGATTCAACTTAATTTTTATTTATTTTTTTATTTATTTTTTTACAGAATATTTTTTGCTCGGTTGGTTTCCCCCTCAGGTGTTTGGTGGGGTTCGGGGCCGTAAGGGTTCTGGTGTTGAAGGTTAAAGCAGCGACCGTCATAGCCTTAGACCTGTCGCTCCCGTTTTGAATTACAAATCCATCAGGGCCCCCCCCCCCCCACACCAACCCCACTGCCCCATCAAGGTCACCCAGATTACAGAAGGTTACCAGAGGGAGAACGAGGAAGAGTGGGAGCCAATGATGGGAGGATTAGCATAGCAGTTCCCAATAGTGGAGGAATTAAACGGGGAAAGTTAGACGCTAACCCAAGAAAACGGACCTGCTTTTCTGCTCCATTTAGAATACGTTAGCCGGAGATATTATGGATGGAGAGGGGGAGTCGGAGAAGGGATATTTTGGCCCCCTCGGATCAGAGGCTGGGCCGGAGGTGCTAAAGGCAACCCGTTAGTGTGGAGAACGAGGCCGAATCAGGGAGCCACAATTGAACCCCAATTGGGCCCCAGTGGATGGCTCCTCTATGGGCCAAGGCTGGATAACGCGGACATCTTGGATCCCTGCTGGATCCCCAATGGCTCCCTCGGGCCCTCCTTGTAATGGGATCAGAGGCAGCTAGGACCCAGCCTGGACACAGTGCAGCTAGACACACTATTAGCCGAGTCTGTGGCATAAAGGAGGCTGCCGGCTGCAACTACTTCATCAGTACCTTCCTTCTTATAGTGTAGTTCTTGGTATGTTCATAGACGTGCATATAGACATCTGGCCATGTAATTGAATGTATGTCCATACGCATGACCATATGCCTATAGGCTATTCATGTGAACACACATATAAAATAGTGAGTTCAGTAATTGTTTCTCTCTTTTTTCATTTAATTTGAACACTGAAAGAGAGATATGCAGAGGGATCACATTAACGTTTCAGAGAAACCTTGATACAGCTTGTCCTGGCTTCCTGCACGGAGATATTAACTGACTACATGAATGCGACAGTGTTCTGTTCTCTCTGTCGGTGGTTGGATTGACATTTTCCTAATGATGTGCTTTCTTTCTCTCCTCCGTGTCCCTCCACTCACCTCTCAGCCCCGCCCACTGATTTAAAACACATACAACTGTAACCGCCTGCCTTTCTTGTCAGAATAAAACAAAAACTGCGGTTCGAGACACCTTTGGTCCCCCCCTCCGTGCCTCCATCTGTTGAACATCTGGAATTGTGTGGCTCAAATAATTGGAAGTCAATTTGTTTGAAGTTATGTTTTGGCATCTGTTTCGATTCATAAAAACCTCTGGAAATGGCATTAATTTAATAGCGTTTCGAAGCCCAGCTGGTTATTTTTCATCCATTTGTGTTCCGTCGTTAATGCGATGGTTTGCTGGCATCTGACGTGGGAGTTTGTGAGAGACTGGTCATGGTGTGGTCTCGCCTCGTAAAGGCTCAATGGACTGGAGGCGCAGCCCCGAAGGATCATGGGATGTATTGTGGTGGTACTGTAAAGCATGGCGGAGGGGCACTACAGTATCTGCAAATATCCAATGACACTCTGGCTCTGGTCAAAAGTAAGCTATTATATTATAGGGAATACGGTATTATTTGGCATTGGTCAAAAGTAAGCTATTATATTATAGGGAATACGGTATTATTTGGCATTGGTCAAAAGTAAGCTATTATATTATAGGGAATACGGTATTATTTGGCATTGGTCAAAAGTAAGCTATTATATTATAGGGAATACGGTATTATTTGGCATTGGTCAAAAGTAAACTATTATATTATAGGGAATACGGTATTATTTGGCATTGGTCAAAAGTAAGCTATTATATTATAGGGAATACGGTATTATTTGGCATTGGTCAAAAGTAAACTATTATATTATAGGGAATACGGTATTATTTGGCATTGGTCAAAAGTACTGTACTAGATTATCAGTGGAGTGCAATTTGCCATATGTATCCAGTACCCAGGATCTCTGGATCAGAATCAGCATGTTGTTTACCACACGGCAACTCTGAGTCCAGGCATGAAAATACATATGACACTGCTGTCACTTTGTTTCTCACAGTCAAATGTCATTGAACTTTGTGCACAAGCCTTGTCACAGGCCAGAGGATGATGACCGTTTGTAAAAATGTATTTTTTTCTCCCCTCCTGCTCGGGTTGGTGTGGCAGGTGAGGAGGTGAGAATATGATGTGTGTCAGAGTGCTCGTTGTGTTCCAGAGTTGCCATTGGCAGCTTCAGCAGGGGGAAGGAAGCATTGTAGCACGCTACGCTGGCAGCTGTGGCATGCTGTACAGGTGACAGCTCTGCAGCATCCGCGTCAACCTCCGTGGGAAAAGGGGTGAGAAAAGGTTAGCCGGGCTAGCACCTCGGAGGTTCATTATATCAATTAGGTTCGTAAGACTGGTCTTTATTGGAGTCCATATACTGTACATCTAGAAGAAACTCAAATGTACTTGTAATGTTACTGGCGTAAATGTTAAAATGATATGTTCATAATTATTTTTTTAATATAGTAGAACGGAAGGAGTTAATTAACATGAACATGAAATAATAAGACTTTCGGGGTTTGTTCGTTTGCCTCGCTGGTTAAATCAACCACAATAACTCTCTGGGTTTGTATTGGGATTGGTAAAACGAGAGCTTTGGGTATTTGACCAGAGTACACAGCATACTGCTGCCACCTACTGGTGAACTGTGGCATTGAACTACTCCTGCTTCAGGAAGTGGTGAGGTTATGCTCTGCTACGCACAGAAGTTATACAATAAAGCAATGGAAAAATTGTTTTACAAACCACATAGTTTTGGCAGTTATTCTAGTAGAGGAATAATTATAATCTCTGTCGTATGCAGAAGGTTAGACAGAGGGCATGGCAGCACCATATCAAGGAAGGATTTAAATATTATATACTAATCTGTTTTACATCTTTAAATAAAATCTGTTTTTACATCTTTACATTCATCCTTAGTTATTGAATGTATCGGTTAATGTTTTCTATATTAAACTGTTATCGGATACTCTTAATAATGTATGACTGTTTTGTCAATATATATGTTGTATCCCTGTCTTGCCCCTGAGTTTCCAAAGCTGTGGTTTAATGATATTCCAGATCACACTTCCTAGTTCTGATGTCACCGTTGCCTTAGGCCACATCACTGTTTGAAGAATATTATCTTTGATGAAGCAAGGATTCTGGACAGGGTTGAAATGCATTCAATCTATGAAATGTGTTGATTATTTTAGTCGCATAATGTTAAGGTTGTGTATACAAATGATGTATTTTATATATTTTTTTGCAATAGGAGAGTATCTGGAGATAATCATATTGACATCAAAATGTAAATTGTGCCTTTGGAAAATGAATTTGAAGTCAATCAAAATTCTCTGAGACCCTCCATGTTTTCTCCTTAATGAAAATCCACATTTAACTTCCCATAATTACGTTGGCCAATTACCTGTAAACATCACTCATCGCTTTGTAGTTGGGCTGTCTATATTGAATAATGATTGGGGGTTCAATTGTATGTTGTATCTAGAGAGGAGATGCACGCAGGAATCTTTCAATTTCATTATGGGAGAAACACACCAGCTAAAATGTTCTCAAACATTCATTTAGAAGAGCTTTGATGAGGAACACAAGGTATCCACTGAAACACATTGAAATGTTGCTTTTTCCCCCAATCTGGACTGTTTGTTGTATTATTAATGCATAAATGTAATATGATTAGAAAAGATCCACTAATTAAACATTTAGTCTATTTCAGCGTTATATGGATCCAAAACAAGTGTGACTAAACTTTTATGAGTGAAGTTTAGATTTTATTTTAAGCAACTATTTTGATTCTCAATGATTGATTGGACAGTATATTCTTTAAAACCAGTCATCTAGCTTCTTCAGAGAACTTTTAACGGACACGTTTCTTTAAAGCCTACTCTATACTCACCTTTAATTCGGCCTTTTCCCTGTCCTTAAGAGCCCTTAATTGGATCAGCACCATCACTCCTCGTTTTCCCATTCTCTCTGTCCTCTCTCTGTCACTCATTTACTGTCTGTCAGCCTGGGTGAAACCCTCATTTTACCCCCACCTTCCTCTGTTCAGGCACAGCTCCCCTGTATGGCCCTTTATTCATCCGTTTAGCCTCATAGGTCGAGCCTCCTCTGATTTTGTGATAATCAACCTTTCTGTCACTCTTCCTGGTTCATAACTGAACTGCTCCTGTTGGATAGGAAATGATGAAAGTTAACGGGCGTCCATACTTTTTTTTGGTGATAGAGCAGGGCGTAATATTACAAATTAAACACGAGAGGTTTTGTGTTGGGTATGTGGTGCGCATGTGTGATTGTAATGACAAAACGCCAAGTCTGATTTATTTAAAAAAAAAGGGGTTTATTATATTTTCCCCACCCCCACCAATAGAAAAGAGAGCATGTTAGATAATGTCATGTTTTTTGGGAATACATGGATTAAAACACATATAAATACATAAAACATTTTATAAAAATAAATGTAAAGATGAACGAAGGACGTGTTAGGCTTTTTCGGCTAGTATCACTGTTCCATTTTCATTTCTGTTTGGAAGAGGAACCACCAGTAACTAGCTCTCGATAGGGCCCATCAGTGAATCTCAATGGTTTAAAGTCCTTTTATACAATAACAGTAATACTATACCTCTGAAAAGGAAACAATCCTCTTTTGGCATGTCGCAAAGACACATGATAGGTACGGTGAAGTAGTCTGCATAGTTTACGGTGAAGTAGTCTGTATAGTTTACGGTGAAGTAGTCTGCATAGTTTACGGTGAAGTAGTCTGCATAGTTTACGGTGAAGTAGCATAGTTTACGGTGAAGTAGTCTGCATAGTTTACGGTGAAGTAGCATAGTTTACGGTGAAGTAGTCTGCATAGTTTACGGTGAAGTAGCATAGTTTACAGTGAAGTAGTCTGCATAGTTTACAGTGAAGTAGTCTGCATAGTTTACAGTGAAGTAGTCTGCATAGTTTACGGTGAAGTAGTCTGCATAGTTTACGGTGAAGTAGTCTGCATAGTTTACAGTGAAGTAGTCTGCATAGTTTACGGTGAAGTAGTCTGCATAGTTTACGGTGAAGTAGCATAGTTTACGGTGAAGTAGTCTGCATAGTTTACGGTGAAGTAGCATAGTTTACAGTGAAGTAGTCTGCATAGTTTACAGTGAAGTAGTCTGCATAGTTTACGGTGAAGTAGTCTGCATAGTTTACGGTGAAGTAGTCTGCATAGTTTACAGTGAAGTAGTCTGCATAGTTTACGGTGAAGTAGTCTGCATAGTTTACAGTGAAGTAGTCTGCATAGTTTACGGTGAAGTAGTCTGCATAGTTTACAGTGAAGTAGTCTGCATAGTTTACAGTGAAGTAGTCTGCATAGTTTACAGTGAAGTAGTCTGCATAGTTTACAGTGAAGTAGTCTGCATAGTTTACGGTGAAGTAGTCTGCATAGTTTACAGTGGTGTTCAACAACCCCAGTGTCCAATGCACTGTGGAGCAGTATTATATGATCAGTTTGGACCGATTGTCTTTCTCCCTTTTTCTCATGAGTCTGGTTCTGTCTGCGAGGCAGAGGTGCTGTATGCACTCTCGATCAAAGTTTTCAAAAAGTGGGAGGGACAGTGGTAACTAACCCTGGTCCTGGAGAGCCACAGGGGGTGCTGGCTCCGGCCCAGCACTAACACACCTGAGCCCACGAATCGAGCTCTCAATGATTCGAGCTGGTCAGTGGAATCGGATGTGTTGGTGCTGGGCTGGAACAAATCCCTGCACCACTTTGTGAGGGTGACCAACTGCGGTTTGTCCTTTGACCTTTGACACAGGGTCGCGGAGGGGTCAGGGATCATAGGTCATCGTCGCCATCGTCCGAGCTGAAGCTGCTCCTGTGACTGGAGTCCTTGGAGGCGTCGGGCGAGCCGGCGGAGAGAAGCGGGTCGGTGCCGAAAGGCGAGAGCGGGTTGTCCATGAGGATCTCGTCTAGCCGTTGCTCCTCTTTGAGCGTGGAGCTGAAGAAGTCTGTGAAGTGAGACAGCGGGTCGGAGAAAGTGGTGGAGTCATCAACCACCCCCTGACCCTGGTCTGTAACCCCGGTGACCATGGCTGGCATGGAGGTCCTCTGGAGGTACTCCCCGTTCAGTTCTTCCTGGTACAGGGGTGGCTGGAGACCCTGCAGTGACTGGGGAGCCAAGGGCTGCTGCTGTTGTTTTTGTTGTTTGAGGAGGTGGGAGGAGAGCTCTACAGTACCCAGGGCAGTGGCCATGCTGGGGAGGCCATGAGCACGGGCCTGGATCTCCAACTCCTGAAAAGCACAGAAAAGTACCAAGGATCAGGACAGTGTTATTCTCAAAAACATATGAATGGGAACAGTGTTGAAGAAGAAGACTTTTAATGAAGGAGATTACTTTTCTCAGAATGAGCTCCGTACGAGTTGGCAACCCTTACACACACACACACACACACACATGGGTGCATACACATTACACACATACACCCCCTGACACACACGCACACATCCCTCATAGTCTGGTAGATTATTATGGATTGACTTTAGAACTTCTTCGGGATCGGGGACAGTTGAGCTAATGTAGACTAATGCGATTAGCATAAGCTTGTAAGTAACAAGAACAATTCCAGGACATAGACATATCTGATATTGGCAAAAAGCTTAAACAGTGAAATAATACCATGCTATTGTTTGAAGAGAGTGCACAATTTTGAACATGAAAAGTTATTAATAAACAAATTAGGCACATTTGGGCAGTCTTGATACAACATTTTGAACAGAAATGCAATGGTTCATTGGATCAGTCTAAAACTTTGCACATACACTGATGCCATCTAGTGTCCAAAATCTAAACTTGCCCTGGGCTGGACAAATACAGTATGGCCTTCCTCTTGCATTTCAAAGATGATGGTACAACAAAATACAAAAGAAAGGTAGTTTTTTTCTTTGTATTGTCTTAAACCAGATCTATTGTGTTATACTCCACTACATTTCTGTTCACATTTCCATGAACTTCAAAGTGTTTCCTTCCAAATAGTACCAAGAATATGCATATCCTTGCTTCGGGGCCTGAGCTACAGGCAGGTAGATTCGGGAATGTCATTTCAGGCGAAAATTTTAAACAAAAAAGTGGGCAATCCCTAAGAGGATTCTAATAGCACTCTAATGTAGCGGAGGCCAATCCATTTCATCTACCCCTCGTCTCCAGACCCCCCTCTCAGGAAGCAGCCAGGGCCCTCGGGGGTTTGTGTCATAAACATGACAGGGAGGAACCGATGACAAAACCTCATCAATCAGCAGCAGGTCAGCAATATGGTTCACGTC